>NC_053397.1:51098474-51353474 GCF_905171765.1 Bufo bufo | reverse complement strand
GCTTCTTCCAAACGCCAAGAACAGAGAAATGGCTAAGGAACATCACCACGGGTACATACAGATGTGGCAATTGTATAGCATGCAATTTTATCCTACATGGGAAACCGTTCACATGCTCACAGACTGGGAAGATCTTTGATATCCAATCTTTTATCAACTGGAAGACCTCTGGACTGGTATACCTTATCACATACACGTGTGGAGTCCAGTTCGTAGGCAAAACCGTCAGAATTTAGAAAGGGGCATGGGCGAGCACTTGGGCGACATTCAAAATGATAATGATACTCCTGTCGCCAAACATGTTAAGCTGTTTCACAGTGCCAACCCCAATGTCTTTAAAGGGAACCTGTCACCGGGATTTTGTGTATAGAGCTGAGGACATGGGTTGCTAGATGGCCGCTAGCACATCCGCAATACCCAGTCCCTATAGCTCTGTGTGCTTTTATTGTGTAAAAAAAACCGATTTGATACATATGCAAATTACCCTGAGATGAGTCCTGTCCCTGACTCATCTCACGTACAGGACTCATCTCAGGGTAATTTGCATATGTATCAAAATGTCCTCAGCTCTATACACAAAATCCCGGTGACAGGTTCCCTTTAAGTTCCAGGGAGTGGAAGTAATCAAACGGTCACCACGTGGCGGCGATTTTGATAAACTGGTCCTGAAAAAGTGTCTGGATGTATATTCAGACTACGTACAGTCAAACCTACGGGCTTGAATGATTAGATCTCATTCGCCTGCTTTTCACATATGAACATGGGACCAACACAGATGTCTTCAGTTACCAAGCGCACATGTAACAGGTCAGCCGGTGTCACAGGGACAAAACTGCTGACAGATGCCCTTTAAGCAGGAACCATCACATATACTTTCCAAAGTTCTTGTAAATTGGTATGACGGCAGTACTTGCCCCTTCATAATTCAGACATACTTAGGGCTCATTCACACAACCGTACGGTCGCCGTGCTCGTGTTACGGACAGAAAATAGCAGCCCTTCACTTTTTACCATTAACTTTTTTATATTACAGTTTGAAGTTTTTGAAGATAGTAACAGACATGACTGCAATGCAGAATAATTCATATAGACCGACAGTTCTAGTTTCAATTTTTAGACTAAATCTCCATGGATACAGTTATTTCAGGGATATACATTGTAGATTCTGACTCATCCATGTGAAAGGGTCTATTCAGATGTACTCTGTGCTTTCAGATGACCTTGCTCCTGCCAGTGCCTTGCTGTTTTACTTTTGTTTCTTCCCTCGGCTATGAGTGACTGGTCATCACCCCCCACAAGACGAGCGCAGTCATCACCTCCAATTCTTTGAACTAATGTGAGCACTTTGATGATCTAACATGGCTACAGATGGCTTCATGCTCCCCCCCTCCCCCCACACATAAAACCCAGGAGTAGCTCATAAAAGCAGAATATGAAACTTAAATTTGCACAATTTGTGCCTAAAGTGGCTGAAAAACCCCATACCTCATAATAGGAACATGCATTATATTACTTTTCAGCGGGAGGGAAGGTCCCACACTGACAAATCAGCCTCCTGATTTCACATATTTACAGGTGAAACTCGATAAATTAGAATATCGTGCAAAAGTCCATTTATTTCAGTAATGCAAATTAAAAGGAATTGCATTAATGCAGCTTAAAATTTTAATTTTGTGAAAAGGTTCAATATTCTAGGATCAAAGTGTCACACTTTAGTCAGCTAATTAATCCATACCCCCTGAGCAAAGGGGACCTCAAAATGGTGACTTTGGGGTTTCATAAGCCGTAAACCATAATCATCCAAATTATAACAACTAAAGGCTTGAAATATCTCGCTTTGCATGTAATGAGTCTATCTCATATGTTAGTTTCACCTTTTAGGCTTTTAAGTTGCATTACTGAATCAAATGAACTTTGCATGATATTCAAATTTTTCGAGTTTCACCTGTAGATCCTTTGCTATGACACTTGAAATTTTGCTCTGGGGACTCCCATTTCTCTTGATCATCTTTCAGATGATACTACACCTTGATTGGAGTCCAACTGTGACCAGTTGATTGGACATTATTTGAAAAGATCTCCTAGCGGACAATGCATATCAGAGCTAAAGCAAAGCCATGAGGAGGAAAAAAAAATGATTGTAGAGCTCAGAGACAGGGTTGTGTGGAGGCAAAGATCTGGAGAAGGGGACAAAAAAATTCTGCTGCACTGAAAGTTCTAAAGAGCATAGTGGCTTCCATACATCTTACATAGAAGAAGTTTGGAACAACCAGGACTCTTCCTAAAGCTGGCCAAGCCAACAAACTATGTAATCTGGCAGAAGGGTCTAGGTAAGTGATATGACCAAGAACTCAATAGTTACTGTGGTTGAGCTCCAAAGATCCTGTGTGCAGATGGGAGACAATTCTAGTAGGTCAACCATCACCTGCATTGCACCAATCTGGACTTTATAGCAGAGTGGCCAGAAAGAAGCTTCTCCTCAGTAAGGGCTCATGCCCACGAACGTAAGGGCTCAGTGCCCATACTTCAGGCTGCAAATAGTGGTCTGCAATGCACGGGCACTGGCCGTGTGCCCTCTGTGCTGCGGATGCGGACCCATTGATTTGAATGAGTCCGCGACCGGCAAGATATGGCAAAAGATAGGACATATCTCATTTTTTGCGGTGTGGAGGCATGGACCCAAAAGCCCATGGGGCTTCAGATCTGTGCCTCTGCTCTGCAAATGATAGGATATGACATTTAAGTCAATGGGTCTGCATCTGCAGCACGGAGTGCGCACAGCCAGTGCCCATATATTGCGGACCTGCTGTTTGCCGTCCACAATATGGGCACGGAGCACTCACAGGAAAACACACAGGAAAGCCCATCTGGAGTTTGTAAAAAAGGACTCTCAGGCTGTGAGAAGAAAGATTCTTTAGTCTGATGAAACCAAGAAGGGAGTTTTTGCCCTCAATTGTAACCACTATGTCTGGAGAAAACCAGGCACTACTCATTACTTGACTAATACCATCCCTACGTTGAAGCATGGTGGTGGCAGCCTCATGCTGTGGCAGTGTTTTTTCAGAGGGTGAGACTGGCAGATTGCACAAGTTTTCCTTCAACTCTGACCAAAGTACAGAAATATTCTTAATGAAAATCTGATCCAAGGTGCTCTGGACCTCAGACTGGGCTGAAGGTTCACCTTCCAACAACACAATGACCCTAAGCACACAGCCAAGACAACACAGGAGTCACTTAGGGACAACTCTGTGAATGTCCTTGAGTGGACCAGCCAGAGCCTGGATTTGCACCCAATTAAAAATCTCTGGAAACACCTGAAAATACCAGTCCACCGACAGTCCCCGTCCAACCTGTCAGCGCTTGAGAAGATCGACAGAAAAAAATTATTTTACTCACATATAGCACTGACATATTCTGCAGCACTTTACAGACATCATTATCACGCTGTCCCCAATGGGGCTCACAACCTAAGTTCCCTATCAGTATGTCTTTGGAGTGTGGGAGGAAACCGGAGTACCCAAAGGAAACCCACGCAAACATTCAAACTCCATGCAGATGTTGTCCTTGGTCAGATTTGAACCTAGGACCCCAGGTTCTAGGCACCAGTGCTGACCACTGAGCCACCATATATCCAATATCCGGTATGAAAACCTTGTGGCATCATACACAAGAAGACTGGAGGCTGTAATCACTGCCAAAGGGGCTTCAACTAAGACCTGAGTACAGAGTCTGAATACCTATGTCAATGTAAGACTTTAGTTTTTCCTTTTCCATAAATTAGCAAAGATTTCTAACATTCTTTTTTCATTGTTATAATCAGGTATTGAGTGCAGAATTATGGGGGGGGGGGGGGGAAGTAGTTTATTTTTTAGCACAAGGCTGCAACATAACAAAATGTGAAACAAGTAAAAAAAAAAACACTTTGAAGACTTCTTGGATGCATTTTATCCTTTTTACTGTGTCCTATAATGCTAATGAGATGTCTCTGCTGACCGTCCCAGTCTACACAATAAAGCCAAAAAGTGATCTGCTGAAAATAGATGCACTTGTAATAAGCACATATAAAGAAATTACATTACATTTCTCTACAACAACTTGTGTCTTTGACAAAATAGGAGTATAAATACATGGGCCTTAATCAGACTTAGGCCTCTTGCACACAAACGTGCTGTGTTTTGCGGTCCGCAAATTGCGGATCCGCAAAACACGGATGCTGCCCGTGTGTCTTCCGCAATTTGTGGAACGGAACAGACGGCCCATTGTAGAATTGCCTATTCTTGTCGGACAAGAATAGGACATGATCTATAATTGAACGGAGCAACGGATGCGGAAAGCACACGGAGTGCTGTCCGCATCTTTTGCGGTCCTATTGAAGTGAATGGGTCCCCACCCCAGCCGCAAAAAAATGCGGCTCGGATGCGGATCCAAACCACGGTCGTGTGAAAGAGGCTTTAGAATGTTCGAAGGAAATCTGTCATCAGAAAATTCATTATTAAAACAGGCACAATGTCCTGTAGGGCTAGCTCAGCTGAATGTAATGGTATTCTTCACTTAGCGATGTGTTGCTTCGTTCTGGAGAAAAAGCACTTTTAATGCATATGCAAATGAGCAGTTAAGTGCACTGAGGGCGGGTCCATGTCACTCTGTGCACCCTTGCTCCTCCTGCTTCATCTGTCAGCCCCTCCCTCTCCTTCCTGATTGACAGGATCAGGTGAGATGACTATGCAGCCAGATATGAGGTCCGTGAGGAGGACGAGGCAAACGATACGACTCTAGGGTCAAGTGAAGAACTTTTTGATTCCAATAGGGAGTCAGAGAAGGATATGAGGTGCAGGTTTGGCTCTAAGTTTTCGCCGATCATGGAGGAGAACATTTGGAGTTGAAGGCTCTGCATCCAAAGACATCGGCAGAGGACTCATTTTTGTGTATTTTTACCCTATGGGTTCAGGATAGAACAGAAGAAAATGGAGAAAGAGGAGGATATCATGGGCTATGGGTAGAAATATGGGCAGACCTGCAGTAAATAGTGAAGCTGTATATTACAACGTGTACAGGGCGGATTTTCCCACAGGAAAACAATATCGCTGACAGATAAGGTCCCGCCAACACCACCCTACTGCTTACTAAGCAGCATCCTAAAACTGGTTTCAAACTGGATTATACTAGGTGTAAAATAATAGCAGTACATCTCTGTTTGACCCATATAATGACAGTCCTAATGTGCTAAGGCGAAGCAGGAGGACGCTGCGGAAAATAATCAATTATTTTGTGTTTTAAAGGGGCTCTCTCACCCTAGCAGACGGCATTTATCATGTAGAGAAAGTTAATACAAGGCACTTACTAATGTATTGTGACTGTCCATATTGCCTCCTTTGCTGGCTAGATTCATTTTTCCATCACATTTTACACTGCTCGTTTCCGTGGTTACGACCACCCTGCAATCCATCAGAGGTGGTCGTGTTTGCATGCGATAGGAAAAAGTGCTGGCCTATGTGCGCTCCCATGGTCCTGGCCACCAGAGAGGCCGGTGCTTTTTCCTATAGTCTGCAAGAACGACCCCCTCTGATGGATTGCAGGGTGGTCGTAACCACGGAAACGAGCAGTGTTTAATGTGATGAAAAATTGAATCCAGCCAGTAAAGGAGGCAACATGGACAATCACAATACATTAGTAAGTGCCTGGTATTCATTTTCTCTGCATGATAAATGCTGTTTGCTGAAGTGACACAACCGCTTTAAGGGTATATCCATACGTATCGGTGCAACATCCACAGTAGAGCTGGCCAAACTTTACACCACTAAAGCCATTTGAAATGGACTGGTTTTTGCAGGACACTGCTGACAATCGCGGCAGGTCTTCCACTGCTTTCAGCTTTTGCATTGCAAAGGTTGAAACTGTTAGGCCTCTTTCACACAGGCGTGTCCGGATTAGGTCCCAGTGCATTGTGGCAAACCCGCGCGAGTAGGAACGCAATTGCAGTCAGTTTTGACTGCGATTGCGTTCCGATGTTCAGTTTTTATCGCACGGGTGCAATGTGTTTAGCACGCACGTGATAAAAAACAGACTGTGGTACCCAGACCCGAACTTCTTTACAGAAGTTCAGGTTTGGGATCGGTGGTGTGTAGATTGTATTATTTTCCCTTATAACATGGTTATAAGGGAAAATAATAGCATTCTCAATACAGAATGCATAGTAAACTAGCGCTGGAGGGGTTAAAAATAAATAAAAATAATTTAACTCACCTTAATCCACTTGTTCGCGCAGCCGGCATCTCTTCTGTCTTCATCTGTGAGGAATAGGACCTTTGATGACGTCACTGCGTTCATCACATGGTCCATCACATGATCCATCACCATGGTGATGGATCATGTGATGAGCACAGTGACGTCATCAAAGGTCCTATTGCTCACAGATGAAAACAGAAGAGAAGCCGGCTGCGCGAACAAGTGGATTAAGGTGAGTTAAATTATTTTTTATTTATTTTTAACCCCTCCAGCGCTATTGTACTATGTATTCTGTATTCAGAATGCTATTATTTTCCCTTATAACCATGTTATAAGGGAAAATAATAAAGATCGGGTCCCCATCCCGATTGTCTCCTAGCAACCGTGCGTAAAAATTGCACCGTATCCGCACTTGCTTGCGGATGCTTGTGATTTTCACGCAATCCCATTCACTTCTATGGGGCCTGCGTTACGTGAAAAACGCACTAAGAGGAGCATTCTGCGATTTTAATGGAACGCACAAGTGATGCGTGAAAATCACCGCTCGTGTGCACAGCCCCATAGAAATGAATGGGTCAGGATTCAGTGCGGGTGCAATGCGTTCAACTCACGCATCGCATCTGCGCGGAATACTCGCCCGTGTGAAAGGGGCCATAAGTGAAATAAGCAGCATGAATTGTCATGCTGGGGATAAAAAAAACCTGCAGCGTAAGTCAGTTTAGACTGCAGGTTTTATCCGCAGTGCATGGATTAGGCTACTTTCACATCAGCGCTTTCCCTTTCCGGTATTGAGAGCCCTCATAGGATCTCAATATTGGAGGAAAACGCTTCAGTTTTGTCCCCATTCATTGTCAATAGGGACAAAACTGAACTGAAGGGAACAAAGAATGAGTTCCGTTCTGTTTCATTGCGTTCCCATGACGCAAACAAAAGCACAGCAAGCAGTGTTTTTGACTGCGTCCTGGGATGCGGAGCAAGATGGATCCATCATGACTCCATCAATATAAGTCAATGGAGACGGATCCGTTTTCTCTGACACAAAAGAAAACAGATCTGTCCCCCATTGACTTACAATGGTTTTAGAGACGGATCTGTCATTGCTATGTTAAAGGGGTCCTCTCACTTCGGCAAATAGCATTTATCATGTAGAGGAAGTTAATACAAGGCACTTACTAATGTATTGTGATTCTCCATATTGTCTCCTTTGCTGGCAGGATTCATTTTTCTATCACATTATACACGGCTCGTTTCCATGGTTACAGACCACCCTGCGATCCATCAGTGGTGGTCGTGCTTGTACAATATAGGAAAAAGCACCGGCCTATGTAAGCTCCTATGGTCCCGTGCTGAACCATGACGGATCCAGCAAAAACACTGGTGTGAAAGTAGCCTTAGATTTCTGAACCCTCATCCATGGCAGCATTTTAAAACTTGTTTTAAACGTGCAGAAAGTAATCAATTATTTTGTGCTTTAAGGGTGTTTCCATATGTATCGGATTTTCTGCAGTGGAAAATCCACAGTAGAGCTGGCCAAACTTTGCCATCACAAGAGCCGCTGGACTGGTTTTTACATGACACTGCCGCAGGGCCGTCTTTAATATTGATTGAACCCTGGGCAAGAATTTACTTGGGCTCCCTGGATCCCGCCTTCCCACGCCCTAGCATGTGGCCACTAGACGTGTTCCTTGGTAAAAAAGTAAATACACCCATACTCACATAAAACAAGTAATATATATATATTATAGTTTACAGTGAATGACTGTAAATACTTCCAGTTCTGAAGACTCCAGCGGCTCAGGATCAGTGCTCAGGGCAGCTGGGCTCAGGGCTGGAAGTGGGCACCGCTCTGCAGGAAGGAGACCGGGGCTCGGCTCACTCTAGCGTTGCAGTGCCTCCGCGTGACGTCACGATGCGTGGCGTACGCAAAGGGCAGGGGAGATCAGGAGGAGGAGCAAGCAAGACGCACTGGCCCATAAGACGCACCTAGGTTTTAGAGGGGGACAATAAGAAAAAAATATTTTTCATTATACCTCAGGTCAGACCACCAATCAGACCCCCAATGTTAATCAGACCTCAGCTAACAGCCCCAATAAGATCTCCAATGTTAATGAGACCTCAGATCAGACCCCCAATCAAACCTCAGCTAAGACCCCAATATGAATGACCCCAATCAGACCTCAGATAAGAGCCCCATGCCTCTAATCAGCCCCCAGTAGCCTCATATCAGCCCCCATTAGCCTCATATCAGCCCCCATTAGCCTCATATCAGCCCCCATTAGCCTCATAGCAGCCCCCCCAGCAGCCTCTCCATCAGCCACCATTAGCCTCTCCATCAGCCCCCAGTGCCTCTCACTAGCCCCCAGAAGTGTCCATCAGCCTCATAAATATAAAATAAAAAAAACTTACCTCTCCAGCTCCTGGATGCCGCAGCTCCTCTCCTCCAGTGCGATCCGATGTGCTGTGAAGGCTGCGCACAGCGTGACGTCACAGAGCGCCTCACGCTCTGCTCAGCCCTGCACAGCCGACAGCTGAGGACCAGGAAGCGGTGAGTACAAAGCCTTTACCGCTTCCTGGTCCTCCGGACGATGTCATTGAATTTGTGGGCAGTGGCCAGCGGGGCTCAAGAGACAGTTGCCTTGGGCCCCCCAGCTGCCCCTTTTGCCCCGGGTTAAAGACGGCCCTGCACTGCTCACAGAATTGCTGCAGGTCTTTCACTGCTTTCAGCCCTTGCCTTGCAATGGTTAAAAGCTGTGGGTGGAATCAGACATATAAATTGACATGCCGGGGATTTAAAACCTGCAGTACAAGTCAGTTTAGGCTGCGGATTTTAAAATCAGTGCATGGTTTACATTTCTGAAATCTCGTCCACGGGTTCAGTTGAAGACGATCTCCATTGCAGATTTCACTCATTGTGATGGAGAGGGTGAAATCCACATACATGTAAGGCCTCTTGCACACGAACATTGTGTGCCCGTGGCCGTATTCCACTCGGCATCACGGATGCGGACCCATTCCCTTGAATTGGGTCTGCAATCACGGAGATGCGGAACGGAAGCACGGATCGGAACCCCACTGAAGCACTACGGAGTGCTTCCGTGGTGTTTCTGTCCGTGTCTCTGCACCGCAAAAAAATAGAACTTGTTCTATTTTTTTGTGGTGTGGACAGATCACGTACCCATTCAAGTTGCGGTGCCCAATGCACGGAACGGATGCACAATGTTAGTTTGCAAGAGGCCTAAGGCCCCTTTCACACGGGCGAGATTTCCACGCGGGTGCAATGTGTGAGGTGAACGCATTGCACCCGCACTGAATCCGGACCCATTCATTTCTATGGGGCTGTGCACATGAGCGGTGATTTTCACGCATCAAATGTGCGTTGCGTGAAAATCGCAGCATGCTCCTCTTTGTGAGTTTTCCACGCAACGCAAGCCCAATAGAAGTGAATGGGGCTGCGTGAAAATCGCAAGCATCCGCAAGGAAGTGCAGATGCGGTGCGATTTTCACGCACGGTTGCTAGGAGACGATCGGGATGGAGACCCGATCATTATTATTTTCCCTTATAACATGGTTATAAGGGAAAATAATAGCATTCTTAATACAGAATGCATAGTACAATAGGGCTGGAGGGGTTAAAAAAAAATAATAATAATTTAACTCACATTAATCCACTCGATCGCGCAGCCCGGCTTCTCTTCTGTCTTCTTTGCTGTGCAGGAAAAGGACCTGTGGTGACGTCACTACGCTCATCACATGGTCCGTCACATGATCCATCACCATGGTAAAAGATCATGTGATGGACCATGTGATGAGCGCAGTGACGTCATCAAAGGTCCTATTTCTCAAAGAAGAAGACAGAAGAGATGCCGGCTGCGCGAACAAGTGGATTAAGGTGAGTTAAATAATTTTTTTATTTTTTTTAACCCCTCCAGCCCTATTGTACTAAGCATTCTGTATTAAGAATGCTATTATTTTCGTTAACATGGTTATAAGGGAAAATAATAAAATCTACACAACACCTAACCAAATACGCAGATTTTTCTCACGCACGTGCAAAACGCATTACAATGTTTTGTACTTGCGTGGAAAAATCGTGCATTTTCCCGCGACGCACCCGCATCTTATCCGGGCCAAAAACATGACACCCGTGTGAAAGAGGCCTTAGTGTTTCCATTTCCGTTCCGCTTCCGTTCCGTTTTTCCGTTTGGTTTCCATTTGTGATCCGTTTTTTGCGGATCGCAAACGGAAGCATACAATAATGTTTAAACAGTAAGTACATAAAAAAATTGGGCTGGGCATAAAATTTTCGATAGATGGTTCCGCAAAAACGGAATGCATACGGAAGACATACGGATGCATTCCGTTTTTATTTGGCGGACCCATTGACTTGAATGGAGTCACGGATTGTTATTTGCGGGCAATAATAGAACAAGTTCTATTTTTCAACGGAACGGAAATACTGAAATACGGAAACGGAATGCATACAGAGTACATTCCGTTTTTTTTTTGCGGAACCATTGAAATGAACCATTGGTTCCGCATACAGACTGCAAACGGAATCCGCAAAAACGGAACGGAAACGCAAAAAAAAAACGTTCGTGTGCAAGAGGCCTAAGGCTACAGCCACATGGTGAGATTTCCTGATGCCTTTTTGGAAACCAGAACCAGGAGTGAATTCAAAAATAGAGGTGTAGTCCCATCGGTCCTTTATACTTTCTCTTCTTTTATGATCCACTCCTGTTTTTTTCTCCCAAAACTGCATCAGAAAACCTAACAAATTCATGAGTTTTTTGTCAAGGTTTTTGGCTCAGTTTTTGAAGTGGATCTGCAACAAAATCTGAATGATGTCCTTTTTCCTCATCAGATGGTCCCCACCACAAAAAAGTACTGCATGCACTACTTTTTAATCGGTGCTGAGGCATGGACAGAAAACCCACGGAAGTTCTCCATTTTGCTTCCATGGGCTTCTGATCCGTGCCTCGGATTGCAGACCCAATCTGCTCACACGGCCGGTGCCCGTATATTGCGGAACCGCTGTTTGCGGGCCGCAATACAGGCATGTGCCGCCTATGGTCGTGTCCATGAGGCCTTAGGCCCCTTTCACACGAGCGGGTATTCCGCGCGGATGCGATGCGGGAGGTGAACGCATTGCACCCGCACTGAATACTGACCCATTCATTTCTATGGGGCTGTGCACACGAGCGGTGATTTTCACGCATCACTTTTGCGTTGCGTGAAAATCGCAGCATGCTCCTCTTTGTGCGTTTTTCACGTAACGCAGGCCCCATAGAAATGAATGGGGTTGCGTGAAAATCGCAAGCATCCGCAAGCAAGTGCGGATGCGGTGCGATTTTCACGCACGGTTGCTAGGAGACGATCGGGATGGAGACCCGAACCTTATTATTTTCCCTTATAACATGGTTATAAGGGAAAATAATAGCATTCTGAATACAGAATGCATAGTAAAACAGGGCTGGAGGGGTTAAAAAAAAATAAAAAGTCATTTAACTCACCTTTATCCACTTGCTCGCGTAGCCGGGCATCTCCGTCTGACTCTTTTACTGTCTAGGACCTGTGGAGAGCATTAACTATAGTTTAAGGACCTGGGATGACGTCACTCCGGTCATCACATGGTACGTCACATGATCTTTTACCATGGTGATTCACCATGGTAAAAGATCATGTGACGTACCATGTGATGACCAGAGTGACGTCATCCCAGGTCCTTAAACTATAGTTAATGCTCTCCACAGGTCCTAGACAGTAAAAGAGTCAGACGGAGATGCCCGGCATCGCGAGCAAGTGGATTAAGGTGAGTTAAATGATTTTTTATTTTTTTTAACCCCCTCCAGCCCTGTTTTACTTAGCATTCTGTATTCAGAATGCTATTATTTTCCCTTATAACCATGTTATAAGGGAAAATAATACTATTTACAGAACACCGATCCCAAGCCCGAACTTCTGTGAAGAAGTTCGGGTTTGGGTACCAAACACGCACGATTTTTCTCACGCGAGTGCAAAACGCATTACAATGTATTGCACTCGCGCGGAAAAATCGCGGATGTTCCCGCAACGCACCCGCGCATTTTTCAGCAACGCCCGTGTGAAAGAGGCCTTAAAGAGGACCCGTCACCTGTTCTGACAAGTCTGTTTTAGTACTATAAGTACTTGCATTCCCAATGTAATAACAATTCTGGAGCCTCTATTCTTATGACTATAAGTTGTGCTATTCCTTTTATTCCTCCTACAAATTATGAATTAATTGCCGGCAGTTTGTAACAAACTGTGCAGGGACCCCTCCCCACATGCTACTATTTTTTCTTATGAAAAAAAAAAAAAAATTACAATAAATAATAGCAATAACTAAATAAATAATATCAACAAACGCCAGTTACAATGTAAATGTCAAATACACATAACAGTAAATAAAGAAATATAAAAGAAGAGATCACGACTAACTGGTCCGGCCGCTACATACTGTACATCACACCTGCACCTGGTAGCACCCATCTGGACCTTCATTCCAAACTGCTAGCAATTCATTCATAACGTCTAGCAGGAATAATAAAGGAATGGTACAGCACAGAAACATAAGATAGATGCTCCAGGATTGTTATTACATGGGGAATACAAGTAGTTACTAAAACAGGCTTGTGAGGAGAGGAGACGGGTCCTCTTTAAGGAGAATTAAAAAAAAAAAATAGCATGACATGACTGTGCATCTCCTCGCCTTTAAATTATCACCCATGCCAGTTCATTTTAATAGAGTGACCACGAGAGTCTCATTCTCACAAATAGAGTAGAACTGCCCTCGCTGATCTGACTTATAGACATTTCTTAAAGAGCCACATTTGCTATACTATCTTGGTTCTGTTATCCATATTTTTGGGTTATTTAAAGCCCATGCTCATGTCTGATCATGAAAAAAATGTCAAAGTTTATCAGATTTTTACAATAGGCCTAATCTGCAAACATAGTTATCAGTAATATGATCATTGCATACATTTTAATAAAAAGCCAGAGCAACTTTTTCCCAGTAACCAAACCTGAACTAATTATTATGCATTTTGTATTGCAGCATTAATTATACTAAAAGTACAGGTAGTGCTGGCACCTTATGGCCTGGAGGGGAAGAGGAAGAAATAAGATTATATGGTTCTTGAGCCAGAGCTGGACTGTGTCCAAAAGAAGTCCTAAACAGAGGCCAAATCTGTACTGAAGTCCTCAGCCGTCGTGTGCTATATACAGTCTTGCTGTCCAGGGAATAGTGATTTTGAGAACCCTCCTTCATACATACAGAACATGTGCACATCCACTTGTAATTTCATCATAAACTTTTGGGGGGAATACACTATCTCTCCTTTGGGAGAGAGCGCCTTAGTCTGTGTGAGGAGTCTTATAGCCATATGTGCTCCTCTGGAATTCTGGGAAGGAAGGGATGCAAATGAGCTGTTAACAAGCTCTGCCTCTAATGCCACCAGATGTAAGGCAGCTATCCTAGAAGTCAATGTTTGACCCTTTAAACAGGCCTTGAGACATGACTGGGATAATAAATAAGCCAGCATCTCATCTGCAGACAGCTGTGCCTTGTCCACCCCACTGTGATCACTTTCAGAAAAGCATATGATCGGTTTTCCTAATGCATAGAGCTAATGCACACAGTGATGCCACAGTGCAGGGATGATGATATAAAGGGGACAATGCGCACACTGACATAATAATAGTGGGGTAATGTACACTGATGTAATTATCATGGGATAATACAGTGATGTAGTAATAGTGGGAAAATGCACATAGTGATGTCACAGTACAGGGGCAATGAATACAGTGATGTCACAGTACAGAGTTAAAGGGAACCTGTCACCGGGATTTTGTGTATAGAGCTGAGGACATGGGTTGCTATATGGCCGCTAGCACATCCGCAATATCCAGTCCCCATAGCTCTGTGTGCTTTTATTGTGTAAAAAAAAATAAAAAAATGATTTGTTACATATGCAAATTACCCTGAGATGAGTCCTGTCCCTGAGATGAGTCACGTACAGGACTCATCTCAGGTTAATTTGCATATGTATCAAATATTTTTTTTTTTACAATTCGAACCCAGGACCTAGTGTTGCAAGGCACCAGTGCTAACCACTGAGCTGCCCATGTCACAGATATTACAGTACAGGGATATGAGCACAGTAAATCATGCAATATAACATTTTGAATGGAAACACATTTAGTTTTCTATGGCATCTTACATACATTTCACCACTAAATGACTTTTTTAGTTGCAGCTGCAATATCTGCTACCCTGGTAGTTACCCCACAGCAGGCGGGTCTTCACAGTGCTGGCGGAGGAGATTGGAAGCTGAAAAAACTACCGGTGGACTACCTTCTTCTAAGGGCTCGTTCACACGAACGATTTTTGCGTTCCCGTATACTGGCCCTTTTTTGCGTTCCGTATACGGAACCACACATTTCAATGGTTCCGCAAAAAAAACTGAATGTACTCCGTATGCCTTCCGTTTCCGTATTTCCGTTTTTCCGTTCCCTTGAAAGATAGAACATGTCCTATTATTGTCCGCAAATCACGTTCTGTGGCTCCATTCAAGTCAATGGGTCCGCAAAAAAAATGGAACACATACGGAAATGCATCCGTATGTCTTCCTTATCCATTCCGTTTTTGCGGAACCATCTATTCAAAATGTTATGCCCAGCCCAATATTTTCTATGTAATTAATGTATATGCCACACGGAAAAACGGAACGAAACAGAAACGGAAACACAACGGGAACAAAAAACGGAACAACGGATCAGTGAAAAACGGCCCGCAAAACAATGAAAAAGACATACGGTCGTGTGAACGAGCCCTAAGGGTCCATTCACAAGTCCGTGTATGTTTTGCGGATCCGCAAAGCACGGACAGCGGCAATGTGCGTTCCGAATTTTGCCGACCGCACATTGCCGGCACTAATAGAATATGCCTATTCTTGTCCGCAATTGCGGACAAGAATAGGACATGTTCTATTTTTTTCGGGAACGGAATTGCGGACCCGGAAGTGCAGGTCCGCAATTCCGTGTCTGGGCAGCACATAGAAATGAATGGGTCCGCAATTCCGTTCCGCAAAATGTGGAACGAAATTGCGGACGTGTGAATGGACCCTAAGTATAACCACACCGCTGCCCTTATTTTTTCCTAACATGTATTTGGTAAATTAGCAGGAAAAAGGACATACAAGGAATAATGACTACAGAATCTGACTACACATGTTTTTGTCGTTGTCTGTCACCATGGAGACACATAGTCCATCATTGCAGCAATAGGTTCCAAATGTGGACATAAATTTTAAAGGAAATTATTCATCAGTTTTTTTGTAAATTGTGTTTATATCATCAATATAGTTTTCAAAATGATTCAGTATTTTAAAAATTTTTGTAACTATCCATATACCATAACTTTAAAAAATATATTATTGTCCACTAGTGCCTTCACAAAAGGGTGCCTTCACATCACCGTTTAGCTTTCTGTTCTCCTGATCCATCAGAAGAAAAGAGAGAACAAAAAAACAGGATTCTGTAAAAAAAAAACTGATCCTGTTGCATCAGTTGTCATCCGTTTGAACCATTTCCGTCTGAGATCCGTTTTTTTAGACAGAAAAAAAAGTACGGCATGCAGGACGAATTTTGGGGCGAATATTCGTCATATATTCGCGAATTCGCTATCTTCGTTCATTATTTTAAATCAATGCGAAAATCGCAATGTAAAATTTGCTTACTGCACATGCGCAAAAGGGGCGTGGCCTAGTTTAGCGACCGTTTTTAAACTACCCAAAGTTTGAGGAGATTGGAAAACATAGTTGGCAGCAATTTTCGCAACGGTGAGGAAGAACTCCTGATCACTGTAAGTAATTTGACATTACACCAGTATATTTGATTACATTTCACATGCATTGTCAGAACAATTTCTTTATATGCAGATAGAGTGTTATAAAATATTCGCCATTGCGAAAATCGTCACTTATGATTAGTGATGAGCGGCAGGGGCAATATTCGAATTCGCGAATATTTTGTAGAATATTCGTCATATATTCGTGAATTCGCGAATTAGAGATTATATTCTTGATTGCGAAAAACGGCAATGTATTATTTGCGTAATGCGCGCAAAATATCGGCATGGTGTAGGCAACCTTTCTATTGGTTGCTAGGGATGTTGCTAAGCTGTGACAAAGCCTTCTTATTGGCCCACAAGCTAGAAGGAGGGAGGGATGATCACCTGAAATGTACTATGTTAAAAAACTAAGAAAAAAATGAATATTAGTCATTACGAATATATAGCACTATATTCTAAATATTAGCGAATTCTCGAAGTGCCAATATTAGCGGAAAAAATTTAGCTTTTTTGCTTTTAGATTTTTTTTTCATCAGTAACCGCCCTTCTTGCTTGTGGGCCAATGAGAAGGCTGCAATGTCTTTATCTGAGCTTAGCAACATCCCTAGCAACCAATAGGAAAGTTACCTACCCCTTACTATATAAGAACCTCCCCAGCAGCCATTTTCTGTAGTCTATTGCAGTTATAAAAAGAGACAACAGTGTAATTGCTGTGCTCTGTGCTTTGTTGTATTACATTAGACAGTTAACTTATATACCGTATTTTTCGCCCTATAAGACGCACCGGGCCATAAGACGCACCTAGGTTTTTGAGGGGGAAAATAAGAAAAAAAATATTTTGAACCAATAGGTGTGCTTTTGGTGGGTTTTGAACTAATTGTGGTCTGTGGATGGCACACTGTTATGGGGGATCTGTGGATGGCGAACTGTTATGGGGGATCTGTGGGTGACGCACTGTTATGGGGGATCTGTGGGTGACGCACTGTTATGGGGGATCTGTGGGTGACACTTATGGGGGATCTGTGGGTGGCTCTTATTGTGGTCTCTGGATGGCACTGTTATGGGGATCTGTGTATGACACAGTTATGGGGGGGATCTGTGGATGACACATATATAGCATCTTATGCTATGTGTCATCCACAGATCCCCTCCATAACAGTGTCCCTGTAGTGAATGACCCTCAATACAAGGGGTGGGGGTCGCATCTGCTTTTATAATGACAGCGGGGCCCGTGCAGTGACTGTATTCTACTACACGGGCCCCGCTCACTGTATAATCGTATCTGTATTCTGTAATAGTTAATTGTGTATATAATGTAATCGCATAAGCAGCGCTACTTACAATTACAAGCGCTCAGTAGGTAGCAGAGAGGAGGGAGGAGGCAGGCCGGGAGGACGGGCGCTGGCAGCGTGAGTCACTACGTCATGCGCCCACGCCGCCTGCTTCATTCATAAAGTGGGCGGCGCAGGAGCGTGACGTAGTGAGTGACGCGCCGCCCGCCCGTCCTCCCGGCCTGCCTCCTCCCTCCTCTCTGCTACCTACCGAGCGCTTGTAGTTTTAAGTAGCGCTGATTATGCGATTACATTATATACACAATTAACTATTACAGAATACAGATACGATTATACAGTGAGCGGGGCCCGTGTAGTAGAATACAGTCACTGCACGGGCCCCGCTGTCATTATAAATGCAGATGCCAGCCCCCAGCCCCTCCTCCCTGACAGCTGATACACCCGCCGCGCGTCATCGCGGCGGGTGTATCATTGGAAATTCTGCAAAATCAGCAGCATTCGCCCCATAAGACGCACTGCTATTTTCCCACCATTTTTGGGGGAAAAAATGTGCGTCTTATATGGCGAAAAATACGGTATGTAATTCAGATAGTTAGGGGGAGATAGTCAGTGGAGGTTAGATTGATCTATAGTGTAGCTGATAGGTTCTGCTGTCATACATACATGCTACAGACATAGTGCTGTGATGTCACAAGTTGCACATATTGCGAAAAAATATGCGCATCATTAATTGACGAAAATTTTCAAGCGCAATTATATTGGAGCACTCTATCTGCATATAAAGCTATTCGTATGTTCTGCCGTGCCAACCATTTTCTCCAGTTCCAGGAAACTTATACCAGCTTGAAAAATTTAGCATAAGTGACCCACATCAAGCGATCAAAAAGGCGTGTGCCCCCCAAAATAGTAGTAATCTAACCTTCACCTCGTCCCACAAAAAATTAGCCCCTACCTAAGACAATCACCCAACAAAAATAAAATATGGGTCTCAGAATATGGAGACACTAAAACATGATTTTTTTGTTTCAAAAAATGCTGTTATGGTGTAAAACTACAATAAATATAAAAAGTATACATATTAGGTATCGCCGCGTCCGTAATAACCTGCTGTATAGAAATATCACATGATCTAACCCCTTAGGTGAACACCGTTAAAAAAATAAAATAAAAAGTGTGTCAAAAAGGCAATTTTTTGTCACCTTACATCACAAAAAGCATAATACCAAGTGATCAAATAGTCATATGCACCCTAAAATAATACCAATCAAACCATCATCTGATACCAAAAAGAATGAGCCCCTACATAAGACATTCAACCAAAAAATAAAAAAAACACTATGGCTTTTAGAATATGGAGACACTAAAAAAAATCATTGTTTTCAAAAATGCTTTATTATGTAAAACTGAAACAAAGAACCAAAAAAAGTAGTCATATTTTGTATTGTCGCGCCCTTAACAACCTGCTCTATAAAAATACATGATCTAACCTGTCAGATGAACATTGTAATTAACAAAAAATAAAAACATTGCCAAATAATATATTTTTTTTTACCTTGCCTCACAAAAAGTGTAATATAGAGCAACCAAAAATCATATGTACCCTAAATTAGTACCAACAATATTGCCACCTTATCCCGTAGTTTCCAAAATGGGGTCACTTTTTTGGAGTTTCTACTTTAGGGGTGCATCAGGGGGGCTTCAAATGTAACATGGCAGCCTAAAATTATCCCAGTAAAATCTGCCCCCCAAAAACTTTATGGATCTCCTTTCCTTCTACACCGTACCGTGTGCCCGTACAGCAGTATACGACCACATATGGGGTGTTTCTGTAAACTACAGAATCAGGGCAATAAATATTGAGATTTATTTGGCTGTTAACCCTTGCTTTGTTAGCGGAATTTTTTTTATTAAAATGGTAAATCTGTCAAAAAATTCTGAAATTTTATCTCCAATTTCCATTAATTCTTGTTGAATACCTAAAGGGTTAACAGAGTTTGTAAACTCAGCTTTGAATAGTTGTGTAGTTTCTAAAATTGGGTCATTTTTGTGTGGTTTCTATTATGTAAGGCCTCATGCACATGAACATTGTTTTGGTCCGCATCCGAGCCGCAGTTTTGGCGGCTCGGATGCGGACCAATTCAATTCAATGGGGCTGCAAAAGATGCGGACAGCACTCTGTGTGCTGTCCGCATCCGTGGCTCTGTTCCGCGGCCCCGCAAAAAAAAATATAACATGTCCTATTCTTGTCAGCGCTTTGCGCACAAGAATAGGCATTTATATTGCCGGAGCCCGTTCCGTTCCGCAAATTGCGGAAGGGAACACGGGCGCCTTCCGTTTTTTGCGGATCCACGGTTTGCGGACCGCAAAAAACGGCACGGCTGTGTGCATGAGATCTAAGCCTCACAAAGTGACTTCAGACCTGAACTGGTACTTAAAAAGTGGGTTTTTGAAATTTTCTGAAAAATTAATTGGCTTCTAAACTTCTAAGCCTTCTAACGTCCCCAAAAAATAAAATGGCATTCACAAACATGATCCAAACATGAAGCAGACATATGGGGAATTTAAGTAATAACTATTTTTGGAGGTATTACTATCTATTATAAAAGTAGAGAAATTGAAATTTTTAAATTTGTTAATTTTTCCAAATCTTTTGTAAATTTGGTATTTTTTTATAAATAAAAATGTCATTTTTTGACTCAATTTTACCACTGTCATGGAATACAATATGTGATGAGAAAACAATCTCAGAATGGCCTGGTTAAGTAAAAGCGTTGTAAAGTTACTACCACATAAAGTGACATATGTCAGATTTGCTAAGAATGGCCTTGGCAGAAAGGTGAAAAATTGCCCTGTCCTTAAGGGGTGAATTTATATTTGTTATGAGTTGTGTGTCTAAATTCTGAACATTGTGTGATTACAGGTATTCCCGTTCCTTCTGTCCGCCGCAGGCCTTCAACAGAAGATCTGGAGGTTGTGGTGGTCTCCGCAGAGGAGGCGGAGGAGGGAGAGCAGGGAGAGCAGGCTGGACCCTGCCAGCATGCGGATGCGCCACCCCTACCCTACCTCCAAAATATATTTTTCCGTTCTAACGTGCGCTTTTGCTTTTTGATATTGTTATGTTTTTGATTAATTTTAACCTATAAGGTTGCAGTAAGGCCCCTTTAGTCCTGGGGCAAACTTATCAGGATCAGGACAGACAGCAGCAGCAGGTAAAGGTAACGGTGGAGTAAAAGGCCTACACATAACTCAGCTGGATCAGGACAGACAGTAGCAGCAGCAGGTACATGGTAACAGTGTAGTATAAGGCCTACACATAGCTCAGCCAAACTCATCAGGACAGACAGCAGCAGGTAAATGGTAATGGTGTAGTATAAGGCCTACACATAGCTGGGCCAAACTCAGCCAGAACAGACAGGAGCCGGTTCTTTGTTTGTAGCAGGAATATGTTCCCAGGAATGTGCCCCCACCAGACCGGGGCAGCACCAAAAATAAACTTATACACCTCTGACAGCAGCAGATTATTTGTCTACAGCAGGAATGTGTTCCCATGCATACAAATTGCAATATATTCCTTTGACAATTTTTATGATTTTAAAGCCCACTAGAAATTTGTAAAAAATTCAAATAAAAATATAAAATAAAATATATATACAGTATATATTGTAAGAGTTAGGTAGCGGGGTGGTCGATGAGCACGCTCTCTTGAGCACAGATTCCAGGCAACCTCAGTTTTCCATCAACTGTCCAGATTTTATTGCCAGCGGGTGGTACATAAAATAAACATAAACAAATAAAATTGTATGCGTGTCCGGCTCTAACTATTTTTGGCTCTATACACCACCACAATGGATTTGAAATGAAACGAACAAGATGTGCTTTAACCGCAGACTGTCAGCTTTAATTTGAGGGTATTTACATCCAAATCAGGTGAACGGTGTAGGAATTACAACAGTTTGCATATGTGCCTCCCACTTGTTAAGGGACCAAAAGTAATGGGACATAATAATATTTATAAATCACATTTTCACTTTTTAATACTTGGTTCCAAATTCTTTGCAGTCAATTACAGCCTGAAGTCTGGAACGCATAGACATCACCAGACGCTGGGTTTTATCCCTGGTGATGCTCTGCCAGGTCTTTACTGCAACTGTCTTCAGTTCCTGCTTGTTCTTGGGGCATTTTCCCTTCAGTTTTGTCTTCAGCAAGTGAAATGCATGCTCAATCGGATTCAGGTCAGGTGATTGACTTGGCCATTGCATAATATTCCACTTCTTTCCCTTAAAAAACTCTTTGGTTGCTTTTGCAGTATGCTTTGGGTCATTGTCCATTTGCACTGTGAAGCGCCTCAGCCGTGCGGTATCAGCAGATGGAGTCGCTGCAAGGCCAGGACAGAGAATTAGGGAGCTGGTCACCTCCTACACATCCCTAACTCTGACCCTGTCTCCTATCCGTATGAGCCAACCCTGAAGGTAGGAGGGCTCATACTCCGGAACCTGATATTCCTGCTCGCCCTCAGGGTGGCCCTGGACTAGGAGCAGGGTAAGACGACCCGTTCCTCCTAGACACGGAGGAACAGGAGTCTCACTGGGCAAGCTACATAGAAAGGGGGAACATAAACAGACATATGGCAATGACATGTAAGTGAGACTAGTTCCACACTTACCTGCCACAGACACACAACCTGGAACCCACGTGCAAGTGCTGCTATCCACAACCAACATAAAGGACACAGCACACAACAGACATCACACGGGAACCCAGTAAACTATATGCTGCAATAACAGATAAACCATAAACTAACACCAGACATAACGTTTATGACCACCAGGGTGGCCCTCACTGGCAGATGGTAAGTAACAAGGAGGATGTCTCCAGCAAGCATGGCTGAGGCACCCCCACTGACTACTGCTATTCACTGAGGCTTTATAGGGCCAAGTAGCCACACCCACAGTGAGACACACCCAGTGCACACACACACACACTAGGAAGGAAGTTAACCCTTCCAACACCAGGGAAGGGAAGACATCAACTTAAAGGGGAAGTGCACACACACACTTATAACACCCCGTGCACACCGATAAAAGGCACACCTTTAAAGAGAGGTTGCCAGGGGCAACCGCATGCCTATTGCAGCAAGCTGCCTAGCACCGCTCAGGCTGCTCTGCTGCCACATACACAATGTTGACAGCGGCAACCATAGGTGAGGCAACATACTATAGCCCTCACCTGTGATTGACAACAACACCAAGACCGCAGGCAACTGCATGTGGTTACAGGAGTCACAACCATGACCATGGCCGTGACAGCCGTCCAATGAGTTCTGAAGCATTTGGCTCAATATGAGCAGATAATATTGCCCGAAACACTTCAGAATTCATCCTGCTGCTTTTGTCAGCAGTCACATCCTCAATAAATACAAGAGAACCAGTTCCATTGGCAGCCATAGATACCCACGCCATGACACTACCACCACCATGCTTCACTGATGAGGTGGTATGCTTAGGATTATGAGCAGTTCCTTTCCTTTTCCATACTCTTCTCTTCCCATCACTCTGGTACAAGTTGATCTTGGTCTCATCTGTCCATAGGATGTTGTTCCAGAACTGTGAAGGCTTTTTTAGATGTTGTTTGGCAAACTCTAATCTGGCCTTCCTGTTTTTGAGGCTCACCAATGGTTTACATCTTGTGGTGAACCCTCTGTATTCACTCTGGTGAAGTCTTCACTTGATTGTTGACTTTGACACACATACACCTACCTCCTGGAGAGTGTTTTTGATCTGACCAACTGTTGTAAAGGGTGTTTTCTTCACCAGGGAAAGAATTATTCGGTCATCCACCACAGTGTCACCGCCAGATCTCTGAGAAGTTCTGACAGACATTCTTCAGTACCTCCTGCATGATGTTCTTTTGTTTTGGTTTCACTTTGACATCTCTTCTCCCTCTCCCAGCTGTCATCTATTAGCAGTGATTGCCTCCCTTTTATATCCCCTCCCATACTGCCTCACTTTGCGGTTTATACTACTTCCTGGATTGTGCTCACTGCTAGAAGTTGCAACTGCTGGTTCCTCAGATAAGTCTATTCCTTTATTTGTGTTTTTTTGTTGGCTTGATCCTAGGTGACCCTGACTCCCTCCGTATTCAGTGCAGGGAGCGGGTGGCCGTGTCGCCTCACTATTATAGGGTTTTCAGGTGTCACTCAGTCAAGGTACGTGGACATGCAATTTTCTCTCATAGAGATCTTTGCATGGGCTGAGCAGTCAGGGAGAGCTCTAGGGCTATTATAGGGCTCACCCATATGTTCCTTAGTTTGGGATCAAGTCAGTCGGATCTTTATTTGTTACTACTTGTTTTCTGCAACACCATCCGTGACACACAGTTGTTTTCCGTGGTCTTCCGGGTCTTTTGGTGTTGCTGAGCTCACTGGTGCGTTCCTTCTTTTTAAAAATGTTCCAAACGGTTGTTTTGGCCACGCCAAATGTTTTTGCTATCTCTCTGATTGGTTTGTTGTGTTTTTTCAGCCTAATGATGGCTTGCTTCACTGATAGTGACAGCTCTTTGGATCTCATTTTGAGAGTTGACAGCAACAGATTCCAAATGCAAATAGCACACTTGAAATGAACTCTGGACCTTTTATCTGCTCATTGTAATTGGGATAATGAGGGAATAACACACACCTGGCCATGGAACAGCTGAGAAGCCAATTGTCCCATTACTTTTGGCCTCTTGGCAAGTGGGAGGCACATATGCAAACTGTTGTAATTCCTACACCGTTCACCTGATTTGGATGTAATCCAAATGTACCCTCAAATTTGTACCCTCAAATTTGTACCCTCAAATTAAAGCTGACAGTCTGCAGTTAAAGCACATCTTGTTTGTTTCATTTTAAATCCATTGTGGTGGTGTATAGAGCCAAAAATGTTAGAATTGTGTAGATGTCCCAATATTTATGGACCTGACTGTATATATACAGTATATATATAAACATATGTCACGGCACAGCCTCCAGAAAATGTGCATTTGTTCACCCAAAAGCGACGTTTCAGTCCCCACAATGGGACCTTTCTCAAGCAGTGACAAAAGTGAATTGTGCCCATTACAAATACAAAGTCAGGTGATTATTTAATGAAAACTTTTAATAAGTGAATTACAATTAATGTGTTTGATTAGTATTGTGTCTAAAAATAAAAAAATACTTATTATAAAAAAAATGACATAATATATAAGTATCCATACTGTGAAGAGATTAATAACTTCAATTAAACTATGTGAATTCATATTATCTGCTTAATTCATCTAAATTACACATTAAAAAAATATGTCGAAAACCAATGTGTCATTACAATATCAGGTGTACCGATTAAATACATAATGGAGGGGGCCAAGAACTACCCAGCATGGATCTGATATAGCGTCCCGTTTGGTTAACTGCGCCGGTTAATGTCGGCACATTGCTTCCACATTACATAAAGAAACATGTGATGCAATAATGTGATCGCATCGAATGAGGAACACGCACAGGCCACGAGTGTTCACAGACAGGGCGTTTACATGATAACAGATCACGTGTTCGCACCAGAAATTGAATGCAAGCTGAGCCACAAACGCATCCTGTCTATGCGGTCACATGATAGCAACCATGGAAATGAGTAGAATAACTCCTAAAATAGTGACATGGCTTCAAGAATATTATACACTCACCTAAAGAATTATTAGGAACACCATACGAATACGGTGTTGGACCCACTTTTGCCTTCAGAACTGCCTTAATTCTACGTGGCATTGATTCAACAAGGTGCTGATAGCATTTTTTTGAAATGTTGGCCCATATTGATAGGATAGCATCTTGCAGTTGATGGAGATTTGAGGGATGCACATCCAGGTCACGAAGCTCCCGTTCCACCACATCCCAAAGATGCTCTATTGGGTTGAGATCTGGTGACTGTGGGGGCCATTTTAGTACAGTGAACTCATTGTCATGTTCAAGAAACCAATTTGAAATGATTCGAGCTTTGTGACATGGTGCATTATCCTGCTGGAAGTAGCCATCAGAGGATGGATACATGTTCTCATTCTGTTTACGCCAAATTCGGACTCTACCATTTGAAGAAATCGAGACTCATCAGACCAGGCAACATTTTTCCAGTCTTCAACAGTCCAATTTTGGTGAGCTCATGCAAATTGTAGCCTCTTTTTCCTATTTGTAGTGGAGATGAGTGGTACCCGGTGGGGTCTTCTGCTGTTGTAGCCCATCCGCCTCAAGGTTGTGCGTGTTGTGGCTTCACAAATGCTTTGCTGCATACCTCCGTTGTAACGAGTGGTTATTTCAGTCAACGTTGCTCTTCTATCAGCTTGAATCAGTCGGCCCATTCTCCTCTGACCTCTAGCATCCACAAGGCATTTTTGCCCACAGGACTGCCGCATACTGGATGTTTTTCCCTTTTCACACCATTCTTTGTAAACCCTAGAAATGGTTGTGCGTGAAAATCCCAGTAACTGAGCAGATTGTGAAATACTCAGACCGGCCCGTCTGGCACCAACAACCATGCCACGCTCAAAATTGCTTAAATCACCTTTCTTTCCCATTCTGACATTCAGTTTGGAGTTCAGGAGATTGTCTTGACCAGGACCACCCCCCTAAATGCATTGAAGCAACTGCCATGTGATTGGTTGACTAGATAATTGCATTAATGAGAAATAGAACAGGTGTTCCTAATAATTCTTTAGGTGAGTGTACAGTGGGGGAAATAATTATTTGACCCCTCACTGATTTTGTAAGTTTGTCCAATGACAAAGAAATGAAAAGTCTCAGAACAGTATCATTTCAATGGTAGGTTTATTGTAACAGTGGCAGATAGCACATCAAAAGGAAAATCGAAAAAATAACTTTAAATAAAAGATAGCAACTGATTTGCATTTCATTGAGTGAAATAAGTATTTGAACCCTCTAACAAAAAAAGACTTAATACTTGGTGGAAAAACCCTTGTTTGCAAGCACAGAGGTCAAACGTTTCTTGTAATTGATGACCAAGTTTGCGCACATTTTAGGAGGAATGTTGGTCCACTCCTCTTTGCAGATCATCTCTAAATCCCTAAGGTTTCGAGGCTGTCTCTGTGCAACTCTGAGCTTGAGCTCCCTCCATAGGTTTTCGATTGGATTAAGGTCCGGAGACTGACTAGGCCACTCCATGACCTTAATGTGCTTCTTCTTGAGCCACTCCTTTGTTGCCTTTGCTGTATGTTTTGGGTCATTGTCGTGCTGGAACACCCATCCACGACCCATTTTCAGTTTCCTGGCAGAGGGAAGGAGGTTGTCGCTCAGGATTTCACGATACATGGCTCCGTCCATTTTCCCGTTTATGCGAATAAGTTGTCCTGTGCCCTTAGCAGAAAAACACCCCCAAAGCAAAATGTTTCCCACCCCCATGCTTGACGGTGGGGACGGTGTTTTGGGGGTCATAGGCAGCATTTTTCTTCCTCCAAACACAGCGAGTTGAGTTAATGCCAAAGAGCTCTATTTTGGTCTCATCAGACCACAGCACCTTCTCCCAGTCACTCTCTGAATCATTCAGGTGTTCATTGGCAAACTTCAGACGGGCCTGCACATGTGCCTTCCTGAGCAGGGGGACCTTGCGAGCCCTGCAGGATTTTAATCCATTGCGGTGTAATGTGTTTCCAATGGTTTTCTTGGTGACTGTGGTCCCTGCTAATTTGAGGTCATTAACTAACTCCTCCCGTGTAGTTCTAGGATGCTTTTTCACCTTTCTCAGAACCATTGACACCCCACGAGGTGAGATCTTGCGTGGAGCCCCAGAGCGAGGTCGATTGATGGTCATTTTGTGCTCCTTCCATTTTCGAACAATCGCACCAACAGTTGTCACCTTCTCTCCCAGCTTCTTGCTAATGGTTTTGTAGCCCATTCCAGCCTTGTGCAGGTCTACAATTTTGTCTCTGACATCCTTGGACAGCTCTTTTGTCTTTCCCATGTTGGAGAGTTTGGAGTCTGCTTGATTGATTGATTCTGTGGACAGGTGTCTTTTATACAGGTGACTAGTTAAGACAGGTGTCCTTAATGAGGGTGACTAATTGAGTAGAAGTGTCTAACCACTCTGTGGGAGCCAGAACTCTTAATGGTTGGTAGGGGTTCAAATACTTATTTCACTCAATGAAATGCAAATCAGTTGCTATCTTTTATTTAAAGTTATTTTTTCGATTTTCCTTTTGATGTGCTATCTGCCACTGTTACAATAAACCTACCATTGAAATGATACTGTTCTGAGACTTTTCATTTCTTTGTCATTGGACAAACTTACAAAATCAGTGAGGGGTCAAATAATTATTTCCCCCACTGTATATGCCACAGTTTATATTGCAAAGTGAAAAGCTGTGATTATATAAAAATCGCATGTGCAAATTATCATTACATAGTTGTCAAGAACTAACATAAAATAGAAATGTATATATATATTTATACATCTGGCAATAACGATCCATTCCCAAAACCGCATAACCACGCGGATGAGTATAACGCCAGTCACACCCAACCATGTGGAGAGGTCAGCATGAAAGTCAGGCATCCTGTTCAGGACGACAGATAACACCATGTTCGAACATAAATCCTGAATAAAACAAACAATAACAGTAATAAAATAATAAAATTTAATTAGGTCCTCAATCAGTCCTGTACAATGTTAACTGCACAAGACCTTTTGACAAGGGAAGCCCACATGCGGTCCCCACCTAGTTTTAGTAAGAACCACACCAGGGCCGCTCAAAACCCAAGTAAAGCAAGATTATAACATATAAAATAAAATAAAGTAAAAAAACGTTTTTTGGTAAACGAAGCGTGACACTGCATGATTGTATTTTATTCAAACAATTCTTTATATATATATATATATATATATATATACAGTTGTGTTCACAATAATAGCAGTGTGTTTAAAAAAAAAGTGAATAAAGCTCAAAATCCTTCCAATAGCCTTTATTGCCATACACACAAATGCATTTGGGAACACTACACATTCTATTCCAAATCAAAACATGAAGAAAAATATATCAAATTTGTGTGGTTACTCTAACTTTATTATATTATTGAGGAATGAGTGGCATCTGCCATACCTGGGACCCGTCCCACGACACTGGTTAGTTGCTGCACCACAGCTGTTAAGGTCTCCCGGTCTTTTCTTTGCGCCTCTTGTGCAGCCTCCAGTTGGGCCGTCAGCCTGCGGATGGTGTCCTCAAGCGCCTTTTGCTGTACTCTGGTAGCCTCCTGCTGCACTCGGGTAGCCTTCTGTTGAGATGCAACAGCTTGCAACATAGCTTTAACTACATCCTCCATTTCCGAGAGGCAGAAAACAGTCTTTGGTGCAGTGAACACTGCACAAAAACAAAACAAAAAAAACAAAAAAACCTCTGGCCCTTTAAATGTTTTTTTTGTTTTTTTTATGGCAGAATTTTTTCTGCACGCATCCTCCACCACTTAGTTAGGTAGCGGGGTGGTCGATGAACACGCTCTCTTGAGCACAGATTCCAGGCAACCTCAGTTTTCCATCAACTGTCCAGATTTTATTGCCAGCGGGTGGTACATAAAATAAATATAAACAAACAAAATTCTATGCCTGTCCGGCTCTAACTATACAATGAGGAACTCCTGACTAACCTGGTGCCATCCTAACACTGGACACCAAACATAACCTTACTGTTTGTACCACCTGCTATACCCACAGAGACTACAAGCAGTTCTGTCCCCAGCCAGAGAGAGAGAGACATGTCTCCATTCTCAGCCTTATATCAGGCTAGCACACCTGAGTAGTGATTACCTGACAGCCCAAAACCCGGACTGTCCAAATGGAGTGGGGCCCTACCCTTCTCTCCAACACTCCAGCAACACAAAACCCGTTTTGCGTATATCAAATTTGTGTGGTTACTCTAACTTTATTTTGGGAAAAGGACGCTTCTTTTTTTTTTACTTGAATATTAGACTGTTCAAAAAAATTGCAGTTTTTGTATTCTTCTTTACAAACTCAAACATTCACTATATAAACTGAAAAATGTTTGAAGATTTTGCTTTCCTTTGAATAACTTAACTAATATTTAGTTGTATAACCACTGTTTCTGAGAACTGCTGTGCATCTGTGTTGCATGGAGTCAAACACCAAAAATAAACTTAGACACCTCCGACAGCAGCAGGTTCTTTGTTTGCAGCAGGAATGTGTTCCTAGGAATGGGCCCCCACCAGACCGGGGCAACACCAAAAATGAACTTAGACACCTCCGACAGCAGCAGGTTCTTCGTCTAGAGCAGGAATGTGCTCCCATGCATACAAAATGCAATATTTTCCTTTGACAAAATTGTTTTTCAGATGTATTTTAAGTTTGTAAAGCCCACAATAAATTAGTACAACATTAGCTGCACACGATGCCCGCATCGTTCTGCTCTCAGTTTCCATATTGGGCACATCGAGTCTGGAGAAGAACACTGCGGTAACACAGCCTGCCGCGCCATGTGCTGATTCCTCCAAGCCAGAGGGCAGCAGGACTGGCAGGGTTTAGCAGCGGCTCTGTCATCCTCCTTTTGTCTGTGAGGAGGCATGGGTGGCCGCTCCCACGACCCATACATGATCCTCACCGCCCACGCGCTGGGCTCCGGCCATCAGCAGCACCAGTCCTCTGCCCATCTGAGCACAGAAGACAGTGAGGAGCCAGCTTGCATGAGCCAGGGTCTGAAAGTGTCCCCGGCTCTGCCGCCGGGATCAGTTCCCCTCGGTGATGACTCAGTCACGGTCCCCGGCTGTTGGCAGGGTCCTCCGGGGCTGCATCCGGTGTGCAGCCCGGATCATCGATCGCAGGTCAAGCTGCGGAATAAGCCTTTAGCTGTAAGGCTTGGCTACACACGGGGGGTAGTGTCACACAGCCCGTGGCAGACTTCACCAGGAAGGGGCTGACAGGCAACGGGGAGCACCTACACTGTCATCCAGCAGAGCAGAGTTTGTAGTCTGTTTTGAAGGCACCATGTGTTCTGGAGTTACATAGAACTGCAGATAAACTTACTCCACAAAACAAAGGCAGGTGTGCTTCATCTTTGTGGACTTGACATAGAAATTCATATAATTTAGGTTCATCAGTAATCTGGTCCTATACAATGCAGATGTCTGGAGAGGGAGAAGAATGCAGGGCTTCCAGGATTCATTTTGATAAATGTCATTCTGTCCACGGAGTCTGTGGACAGACGGGTCCGCTTGTCGGTGACCACCCCACCTGCCACACTGAATGTCTGCTCAGACAGTATGCTGGAGGGGGGGCAAAACAGTACTTCCAGCACATACTGAGCGATCTCACGGCAGGTGTCCAGCCTGGCAACCCGGTACTCCATGGGGTTGTCGGCGCTCATGTTGTAGCTCCCTAGCACACGAAACCCTAGACAAAGACAATGACACTAAAACACCAAGCAAAATACTTTTTTTTTCACAGACGAAAGACGATGAGAACAATCCCTCCCTACTCTAGCACACGAAACACTAAGACAATGACACTGAAACACCAAGCAAATTTTTTTTTTTGTTTGACACTAAGGCCCCTTGCAGACGAGCATGTCCGGATTAGGTCCGAATGTGTTGCGTCTGCGATCAATGAAAATCATGCGAGTAGGTAAGCAATTGCAGTCAGTTTTGACTGCGATTGCGTTCCGATATTCTGTTTTTATCACGCGAGTGCTAGTGTTTTGCACGCGCGTGATAAAAAATTGACTGTGGTACCCAGACCCGAAACCGGACTTCTTCACTGAAAATGTCAGCGGAGGTCCTGCTGAATGAAGAGAGAAGGTTCTTCTATCTTCATTCAGCAGGACCTGCGCTGACGTCACCGCGCTCACCACATCACCGAAGGTCCTTTTCCAGCCAGGTCCTGCAAGAAGAAGAAGAAAGAAGACGAGCCTGGCTGCACGATCAAGTGGATGAGGAGAGTTACATTATTTTAAATTTTTAACCCCACAATGGACCTTTTACTTGGCATTCTGAATTAAAGAATGCTATTATTTTCCATTATAACCATGTTATAATGGAAAATAATAAAGTAAATGGGGTCCCTGGTAACTCATCCCTCATCTCCTTAGCAACCAGGCGTGAAAATCGCATTGCATCCGCACTTGCTTGCGGATGCTTGCGATTTTTACGCATCCACATTCATTTCTATGGGGGCCTGCGTTGCAGGAAAAACAAAGAATATAGAACATGCTGCGATTTTCACCAAACGCACAAGTGATGCGTGAAAATCACTGCTCATTTGAACAGCCCCATTGAAGTGAATGGGTCCGGATTCAGTGCGGGTGCAATGCGTTCACCTCACGCATTGCTACCGCGCGGAATTCTTGCCCATGTGAAAGGGGCCTAAAACACCAAGCAAAATACTTTTTTGTTTTTGTTTTTTTCCACAGACGAAAGACAATGACAATAATCCCTCCCTACTCTAGCACACGAAACACTAAGACAATGACACTAAAACAGCAAATACTTTTTATCAGGTACACTCACTAACTAACCTACACTGAGTATCTGCCCCTAACTAACTATCTGTATTATATAATATATATATTAGCTATCTAATGTAATGTATGATTTTGATGACACAGCAAAGCACAACACTGCTCTCTCTATCACAACTGCAAAAAACAGCAGGAAATGGCTGCTGGGGAGGTTCTTATATAGTAAGGGGTAGGCACCTTTCCGATTGGTTGCTAGGGATGTTGCTAAGCTCTGACAAAGATATTGCAGCCTTCTCATTGGCCCACAAGCTAGAAGCAGGGAGGGATCATGTGTGCTGGTGAAAAAAAAAATCTCAAATACTCGTGATTACGAATATATAGCGCTATATTCTAAATATTACGTTTTAATTGTCAATATTGGCGCTTCGAGAATTCGTGATTAAAATTTGCAATACGAATATTCGCGCTCAACACTAGCCAACACGCAGTTCCCTTCCATAATATCAGTAACAGAATTAAGGACTATATTAAGATATTTGCGAGCAGTGTAATTACAGCTCCTCTGTCTCATTGGAGTGATGGAGTGTAACTACAACTTCTCCTTCACAGTCAAGTGAGGACCTGTAATTACACTGCTCGCCAATATTTTAATATAGTCTTTAAAGGGTCATTCCAGTTTTGTGATATTGATGATCTACAATGTACATTGATACTACAGTGTAGACAGTGAACAGTTAAACAGTGAGAAGGCAGCACCACGGTTTCTTCAAACAGCTGATCGGTGGGGGTGCTGGAAGTTGGACTTCCATCGATCTGATATTGTTGACCTATCCTGAGGAACAGTCATCAATATGGTAAGCTGAACAGCCCCTCGGTTGATTTTTCTATGGAAGTGATCTAAAGATGCCTGTAATATTTTTAGCTCAGAAATTATATATAACCACAGTAATATCCTGTGAACTTGTGAAGTAACATTTATTTTTCCGCTCACTGTGTGGCCAGAGATTTTAACAAGTGAAAGATTTCAACAGCTTCCTATCTTTTTGAAAGATTTATCGGCATGATACAAGGTAAACCCCTCATGTGAACTGCTTGACTATAAAAACCAAATGATATCATGTCTGCTGAAAACTCCATTATTTCTTTAAAAACAGCAGAGAAAGACATACAAATGGTCCCTTCAGAAAGCTTTAGTTTTCTGTCTTTGTCAAGGGTTTCCCTATGTGTTTTTTTTTAAAGAAATGATCAGGTGAGTATAATAAACGGGGGAATCCTTTTATACAGTACCTTGAAAAAGTATTCATACCCCTTGAACATTACACCCACAAACTTAAATGTACTTTATTGGGATTTTATGTGATAGATCAACACAAAGTAGCAAGTATGTGTGAAGTTAAAAGAAAATGATATGTAGTTTTCAAAATGTTTAATAACTAAAAATGTGAAAAGTGTGGCGTGCATTTGTATGTATTCTTAGTATAGCTACAATTTTTCTGTGAAGGCCTCAGAGGTTTTTTAATGACCATTACTGATCAATCAGCATCACGAAAACCAAGGAACACACCAGACAGGTCAGGGATGAAGTTGTGGAAACGTGTAAAACAAGGTTAGATTATAAAAAATATCCCAAACTCTCAACATCTCATGGAGAACTGTTCAATACATCATCAGAAAATGGAAGGAGTATGGCTGGCCGTCTTCTTAAACTGACAGCTCAGGCGAGGAGAGCACTAATTAGAGAAGCAGCCAAAGGCTCCATGGTCACTCTGGAGGAGCTGCAGAGATCCACAGCTCAGGTGGGAGAACCTAACCACAGGACAACTATTAGTCGTATACTCCACAAATCTGGCCTTTATGGAAGAGTGGCAAAAAGAAAGCCATTTTTGAAAGTCCAGTTTGCAGTTTGCTCTGATCAGAAAAGACCAAAGTTTAACTTTTTTCCCTAAATGCAAAACCCTATGTGTGGCAGAAACAACTGCACATCACCCTGAACACACCATCCCCATAATGAAACATGGAGGTTGTTGCATCATGCTGTGGGGATGCTTTTCTTCAACAGTGACAGGGAAGCTGGTCAGTGTTGATGGAAAGATGGATGGAGCTAAATACAGGGCAATCTTGCAGGAAAACCTGTTAGAGGCTGAAAAATACTTGAGACTGGGGCAGAGGTTCACCTTCCAGCAGGACAATGACCCTAAATATCCAGCCAGAGCTACAATGGAATGGTTTAGATCAAAGCATGTTCAAAGTCAAAGTCCAGACCTAAATTCCATTGAGAATCTGTGGCAAATCTTGAAAATTTCTGTTCACAGACGCTCTCCATCCAATCTGACTGAGGAGGAGCTATTTTTTTTTAAAGAAGAATGGGCAAAAATGTCAGCCTCTAGATGTGCAAAGCTGGTAGAGGTATACCCCAAACGCCTTGAAGCTGTAATTGGTCCTACAAAGTATTGACTCAGGGGGGGATGAATACAAATGCACACCACACTCAACAGTTGCATATGTTTTGTAGCGTGAATCTGGAAAAAAATTCTAAATGCGGTGAAATTGGAAAAAAAAATTCACTTCCACCATTATTTTATGGGCAGTCCTGAACAAGTGCCCAATGTTGGGAAGAGGTTAACCCTGGTCCAGCATCCAAGCTTCTTGTCCATCAGCAGTCGCCTTTTATTGAAGCTTTCTAGGCATGTCCATACCGGAAACAACATTCTTTTATTATATCAATAGGAGAACCCTTCAAGGCAGAAGAAGCCTTGGAGGAGGAAAATATTCTTTGGGAGGTAACGGTTGACTAATCATGGTAATGCTTTGATAACCTGTGGGATATTCTATGTATAGGACATTTCAGACACCCAGTTAATGATTCATTCCCCTTAGAAGCGAACAACAAAAACACTCAGAGGGTGTTAAGAAAAGCAACACAAGGATAGGAATTCCTTAGTGTGAGAACCCTGGAGCTGCTGGAATACCAAAGCAAGGGATGAGGGTGGTCAGGTGGCCCCGGATGTATGTATCTTGACATAAACCAGATTTGCTGGCAAACCTCCATTGACCTGAACTGGCTCATGAAGACATATGTCAGACAAGTCCTCTCAATCTAGCTGCTGATAAGACAGGGGTACCAGCCGGTGATAGCTCCTCTAGATCCATAGGAATGCGTTTTTAGTGGGGAGTGCACTTATACGCAGTATGTACAGCACTTTCTATGCCCCTACTCCCATGAATACCTTGTCTTACAACCTACAGAATGTATAGTTGATCTTTCTACAGATTATCTCATCTTCACCCAGAAATACCTGGAGTCCACCATCATTAGTTATAGCATTGTAGAAAATAAAACTTACATTGGGTGTATTTATACACATGTATATCACTTGGAAAAGAGGCAATAATTCTCCAATGTAAGGAATAACCCGTGCCATGCAGATGAGCTCCACTCATACAGAAAATATTTCATAGTTCATGCAACGAAAGGAAGAATAAATATAAAATGAATAGTAATAGCAGGATCTGTGATGGTCTACTGCAGGGAGGGCAGTGGTGGTGGGGAGGATCTGATTGATTCCTATTAGTATCTAACGAGGACCCGTCCCCTCTCCTGACATGTCTGTTTAGTGCCTACTTGTATCTCTCTTGTAATAATATTTCTGGAGCATCTATTCTTATGGCTCTATGATGTGCCAATCCTTAATTAGTCCTGCTGTAAGTTATGAAAAAATTACTAGCAGTTTGCAACAAAGGGTTTTGCCAGTTGGGGGCATGTCCCTGTCTGTCACAGTCTGACATTATCCAATTAGTACTGCCAGTGCCAGACTGTGCAGGGACACACTGCCAACTGGTAACACCCACTGGACCTTTATTGCAAACTGGTAGTAATTCATAACTAATAGTGGGAATAATAAAGGAATGCAGAATCATAAGAATAGATGCTCCAGAATTTTTAAGACACAAGGAATGCAAGTAGTTGCTCTAACAAACAAGTCAGGATAGGTTACAGGTCATGTGTGCCATGACTGTGGATTACTCAGATAGTCACACAATGCACGCTTTAGGACTAGTCTGATGTCAAAGTAGCTGTTAACCATTGACTGCACGTGTCTCCGAATAGCATGTAAAATAATGTACAATGCATTCGGAAAGTCTTCAGACCCTTTCACTTTTTTTATGTTGTGTCTTTGTTCTAAAATAAAAGAAAGTTTTCCCCCATCAATTTGTACTGATTACCCATATTACTCATAATTAGTGTTAAGCGAAGTAAAGCATTCGAAGTGTAATTAGGTCCGAAGTTTAGGAAAACTTTCATTAGCAACCAATCTAGATTTTCTCGTGCTTCGTGGTAACGAATCAGGTTTTCCTAAAATGGCGGCTGCGGCTGCGAAACTAAGTACAGAGGAGACAAGCCCGGGAACTCGAGATCACCCGTAATGCCGAGCAGCTCTCCAATCCGCAGATATATAAAACCCTCATCCCACGCGGTTCCTGCCATTGTCCCGTAAGCTGAGCATAGGGAGAGACGTGGCAAGTGCTCATGCACTAGGGACAGTGTTGCTGAAAACGATTAATAGAAGAATATTGGAGAGGGAGACTGCAGGGAGACTGCAGGGAGACTGCAGGGAGACTGCAGGGAGAGCGCAGGGAGAGCACAGGAAGAGTGCAGAGCCCATGAGTTGTTTCTCTAATGAAACCTTACATTTCATATGGCCCTTGAGGCCTTTTAAACCATTCTGCATATTAATATAACAACATGCAAAGTGACATAGGTCATTATATCAGTCTACGAGATGCAAACATTAACCAGCTCTCAGTGCAAGCAGATCATTAATATGGAATTTAAATCCCAGACTCTGGGTCGGATTGAGCAATAAATGCTGAACAAAGTTAAAAGGTTAATTCATTATTGGAAAAATTCCAATGCTTGGTCCTGTCTGGAGCCATGGATCGTTCTTTATAGAAATGTGTCTGTAATTTCACTTCCTTTATTTTAATTGAAATGGAAATGGTAAAAAACGCCGGACCATAGAAGCCGTGCGTGTGGACAACAGGGGGCGCACTTTCACAACCAGTTGTTAAACAAATTTCAATGTATTCAATGACAACGCGTTTCGGGGTACCGCTGACCCCTTTATCAAGTTTGGGACAGACCTGCACTGGATCCTCCACAGATTATCTCACACCGTACATTATAACATCTGCTGAGAACCTTACATTCTCAGCAGATGTTATAATGTACGGTGTGAGATAATCTGCAGAGGATCCAGTGCAGGTCTGTCCTACACTTGATAAAGGGGTCAGCGGTACCCCAAAATGCATTGTCATTGAATAAATTGAAATTTATTTAGCAACTGGTTGTGAAAGTGCGCCCCCTGTTGTCCACACGCTCGACTTCTATGGTCCGGCGTTTTTCCATTTCCATTTCTACTGTTCACCCGATTGGCGGTGTGGCTCCCGCCCAAGGTGATTGGACATGTTCAGGCTGCATCAACCGTTAACCATCTCCATTAGGCCCACATTGTGGTTGCGCCCAATTTGGTGCAACCAAAATAGGTGAGCAAACCATTTCCCACTATTGTTGATATAGTGTTTATTTGACATACTCACCCTGTGAGCGCTTTTCTCTCCTCATTGCCACTATTTGCTTTATTTTAATAGGGACAAAACCAGATCTTATCCGGATCAACGCTGCCCTACAAGGCATATAGCCTGGTCGGGTTGATGACACTGACAAAAATGATACCTTTCTTTCTGCTGTCGGTGGTCCAGTGGTGGAGAAAAATGAACTTTTAAAAATATGTAAATGAAGTATTTGAGCACCAGGAGGTGGGCTTATGCGGTTTGAGCACCCCTCCAGCGATTCCCCTGGTGCTCCATAATGTCGCCCCTCTGCTGTACTTAAGGGGTTGTCCCACAAAAAAAATTCTACAGTTTTCAAACCAGCACCTGGATACTTTTGTATTTGCATGTAATTAAATATTTTGTATAGCCACTGAGTTATTCAATAAAATCTATCTGTATGGCGCCACCTGCTGTTTGTTCTTTCCTTATTTCTTTGTCCTGCTCACTGAGATGGCCCCAAATGCTCAGTTTCATCCTTTAACTTAAAGGGATTCTGTCACCTGCTTTTAGCATTTTAAGCTGGCACCATCGCTATGTTGACTAAAGTACCTTATTTCCAGCAGTCTTCTTTTTACTTATTTTCGTTTGGTAGTTTTGTTATAAAAGCGATTTTTATGTTATGCTAATTAGGGTCCAAGGTGCCCAGAGGGGCGTTTTTTTCAGTCTCCGGTGCCCAGTGACGCCCCCCTGCAGTGCCCAGTGACGCCTCCTGATCATCAAAACACCTCCCACAGCCCGGCAAACGGTTCCACCCCTCCCCACGTCATAGTCTACCTTATAGATATGCCCCGTCCTCCTTCCTGTCTGCGGCCAGAAAACTCGCGCAGGCGCAGTACCGCCTGCGGCCTGCGCCTGCGCGATCATCAACCTCCTGAGGGCAACAGCCTCAAAAGTCTCACTGGGCATGCGCCGAGCCCAGTGATGTGACCTGAGCGCTGTTGCCCTCAGGAGGTTGATGATCGCGCAGGCGCAGGCCGCAGGCGGTACTGCGCCTGCGCGAGTTTTCTGGCCGCAGACAGGAAGGAGGACGGGGCATATCTATAAGGTAGACTATGACGTGGGGAGGGGGCGGAACCGTTTGCCAGGCTGTGGGAGGTGTTTTGATGATCAGGAGGCATCACTGAGCACTGCAGGGGGGCGTCACTGGGCTCCGGAGAGTGAAAAAAACGCCCCTCTGGGCACCTTGGGCCCTAATTAGCATAACATATATATAACAAAACTACCAAACGAAAATAAGTAAAAAGAAGACTGCTGGAAATAAGGTACTTTAGTCAACATAGCGATGGTGCCAGCTTAAAATGCTAAAAGCAGGTGACAGAATCTCTTTAAGGATGAAAGGACTTATTAACATTGGGCGTCTGTTCTGGGGTCTGATTAACATTGGGGTCGGAGCTAAGGTCTAATGAAAAAAATTTTTTTTTCTAATTTTCCTCGGTGAGTCTTATAGGGTGAAAAATACAGTTTATCTCATATTTTTCTATTATCTATCTTTCCTTCTAGTATTTATGTGACTAACTATCTATCTATCTATCTATCTATCTATCTATCTATCTATCTATCTATCTATCTATCACCACCTCCTCAGGCAGAGAGTTCCATAGTCTCACTGCTTTTACAGAAAAGAACCCATGTCTATGTTGTTATCGAAACCTTCTTTCCGCCAGATAGCTAGAATGTGACTGATGTGAGGTTGGTCCACATTACTCTGACCAGCTCTTATTATTCAAAGATACAACTGTCTCAATTGTTGATAACTTTTTATTTTACTTGCCAGATGCTAATTGTGTTCTGACATCATAGTAAATGACTTTGATAAAAACCAGACATTCTTGTGTCATTTTAACAGCAACATTTAAACACTACATTGTAAGCAAATCATTAACTGTGCCTGGACGTAAGGTGTTCTTCATTAAAGACTGTGGACACATTTTCTTTTTTTTTTTTTTTTTTTTTTTTACTTTTTAGGCTTATAGGGTTTTACCATCACATAAAATGGGGGCATATCGCTAGGATATGCCCCCATTGTCTGATAGGTGCAGGTCCCACCTCTGGGACCCGCACCTACAACAAGAACGGAGAGGGGAAATGAATGGAGGGCACACTGCGCAAATGCAGCTGCCCTCCATTCATTTTAATGGGGCCCCTTAAAATAGCTATTTCTATCTGCTCCATCGAAAGGAATGGGAGCAGGGGCCACGCGTGCGCACCCATTCACTTCTCCCTGCTCTGTTTTCCCTCTAGGTGTGGACACGCATCTATCAGACAATGGGGGCATATCCTAGCGTGCATGCATTTTGTGTGTTAGTTAGGTATTTTATTTTATTTTTTCATTTTTTGATAATTGCCTTCCAAAATCTATAACTTTTTTATTTTTACATTGATTCAGCCATTTGAGGGCTTGTTTTTTTTTTGTGGGACAAGTTGTAGGTTTAATGCCACCATTTTGGGGTACACATAATTTACTGATTAACTTACTGATTATCTTTTATTAACTCTTTCTGGGAGGGGGATAGGAAAAAAACAGTAATACTGCCATTGAGTTTTTATGTTATAAATTTTGCGGCATTCTTTTTTTGACATAAATAATAGGACAACTTTATTCTTTATTCTCAGTACGATTACATCGATACCAAATAGAAAGAAAGTTTTTACATTGTTGCATCCCAAGACCCATAACTTTTTTCTTTTTCTTTCTAGAGAACTTGATTTTTGCAGGACAACCTGTCGATTTCATTTGAACTTTTCTGGGGTACATAACACCTTTTAAAAAAAATTTTTGTCGTGGTGGATAAGCAAAAAGCAGCAATTTTTTATGGTGTTCACCATATGGGATAAATTACATAATTGTTTTGTGCTAATCATTACGGATGCGGCGATACCAAATATGTGGAGGGATTTTTATTTTTCCAATGGAAGAAGGAATATTTTTTTAAATTGGATTTTTTTTAAATCTAATAAAACTTTTTCACTTTTTCAGTTTTTATCCCATCTCCCAGAACCCCTGCCGATCAGCTGTTTTCATAAACTTTGGAACCAAAACCACACAGCGACCTACAGTGTGTAGTGGCCAGTCCTGGTTACTGCCGCCCAGCTCCCATTCACTTAGCATATTCATCTATAGCAGCAAAAAAAAATGAAAGATGTGTAAGCAGAATGGAAAAAATTGCATAATGACTCCTGTATTCCACTAGACCCCTGCTTCTAATTTGTACTCCAAATGTCCCTCGTTGGGGATACAGTTACTTTTTTAGGTTTTAAAATGGAAATAGTTATCCCTTAGTATGAGCAGATGGCGAATGGACATTCTTAGAAAATTCTTCTGAAAGTAATGTAATCTCTCCTGTGAATGAAGTCAGCCTAAGGAATTTACACTGCCACGAGTGAATGAAAAGTCCTGACAGAAGATCTGGTAGATTAACGAAGTTCTCTGGATTTTCTAAAAATACAAGAGTAGGGGTAGGCAACCTCCGGCACTCCAGCTGTTGTGAAACTACAACTTCCAGTATGCATACTTGCTCTGCTCTTCTAAGAACTCTCATAGAAATGAATAGAGCATGCTGGGAATTGTAGTTTCACAACAGTTGGAGTGCCGCAGGTTGCTGATCCCTGTCCTAGAGTCTTCAGACCCTGTTGAGGAAAGATTGTTTACAGTGTACTTACTGCACCCTGGATACTGACGTCTCCGCTGTACCTGGACTGTCTGTAGTTTCTTCTGCTCGTGTCCAATCTGGATGTGTTCCTAAGTTTTCCTGTTCAGCTGCGTTTACTACACTAGTAGTTTGAAATATGTACATAGCAGCTTTAGAAGTGACTGTCTGACTGTATCTCCCTATAACTGTTATTAAACAGCATACATGAGATATTCTTTATTAGGGTTTGGTGGTCCTTGGTTCCCTGAAAAATATATCATATTTTTCGCACTATAAGACGCATCTAGGATGTAGAGGAGGAAAATAAAGAAATAAATATTTTTCATCAGACTACATTCCTCTGCAGGCCCCATAGATTTCATTGGTTCTGGAAATGGACATCTGACGGACATTTTCCATTGTTGTGTGAATGTACTCTAAGAAGTGCATGCGTGATGTTTCTTTCCCTGTAATCTATGGAAACGGACAAGAGCACTGCCATGGCTGCTCAGTCACTCTCGAAGACTGGACGATTCTCCTGCTATTTATGTCATGTTCTATCAATATGATGTCAATATCTCCCATTGGGCTCTGATTGGATTCAATTGGATCAAGTTCCCCATAAAAATTTATTCTGAGCAAATATTACTACACTCAGCACATTAAACTCAGGGAACCATTTGATAGCTGTTTGCCTGATTTTTAGTTTGGAATGATGGCAATAATTGATAATTTGAGGTCTAAAGAACATAATGAACTCTACCTTGGGAATTAGGCTACTTTCACACTTGCACTCTCCCTTCATAGGATCTCAATAGCGGGGGAAAATGCTTTCATTTTGTCCCCATTCATTGTCAATTGGGACAAAACTGAACGGAACGGAATGCTCTAAAATGCATTCCGTTCCGTTTGGTTGCGCCCTCATCGCCGACAGAATAACACTGCAAGCAGCGTTTTTCTGTCCGCAATGTGTTGCGGAGCAAGACAGATCCATCATGACACACAATGTAAGTCAATGGGGACGGATCCGTTTTCTCAGGCACAATAGAAAACAAATCCATCCCCCATTGACTTTCAATGGCGTTCATGACGGATCCGTCTTGGCTATGTTAAAGATAATACAACCGGATTCATTCATAACGGATGCAGACTGGTGTATTATCATGACGTAAGCATTTTTGCTGATCCAGCAAAAATGCTGGTGTGAAAGTAGCCTTAGTACAGCAGAATTCATCTCTAATATTTAATTCCAGGAAATAAGAACCTACGTGTGCCATCTGAGGCATTGGTTACACACCTTGTTGAGGGAAATGAGTCAGGACATTTTTTTACATTTGATAACACGTATGCCACCTTGTTTATTTAGTGGGAAGGACTCGCCTTTTTAATTTGCTTCAATTCTGTCTGTTTGATAACAGATTTCACTAATCACATAAGTTAATATAGTTATTTGTCGTCTGTGGGCTTCTATTGGGAAAAGTCATCTTGGTGTCTTCATAAACTTTTTACAGTACCTCCTCTTGGTCTTCATACCTTTTCAGTTTTAGATTTTCTATTATCCAAAAACAGAATGAAAAAAATATTGCTGCATAGATAACCCAAATAATTACACATGTATCAGTAAGGTCCAATGTAATTAAGGGATTAATGGTGGCAACCTTAGTAAAGGGATTTAAGGGATTTTATGGGACCCAGAGGATCCCGCAAAGCCACCTTAGTTACACAGAACTAGTTCAGCCTCTGAGAAACCCCGCTTGTTTGTTGCTCCTCTTCTGAAAATCCAGCTTCCTCCGGTGTCCCGTCCTTTACCAGGTTTCCAGCCTGGGTCATGGACAGGTTGCCATTTCTGCAGAGCTATCACCCTCCCTGGTGCATGTGCCAACTCCTGAATCCACCTAATTTGTGCACGTGCCATGGAGAAGAACAGTTCTGGACCCATCCACAGTGAAATCGACATCCCCTTCATAGGAGGGGGATATCAGTAGAATCTGGATTTTCAGAAGAGGGGCATCAAAAGTTTTCAGGAGGCCTATCCACGTCACTTCAGAATGGTAAGTATATTACAAACCTTCTCCCACAGGTGTGTTATGTGTAGTGGATATGTGAGACCTTATGGGTCCTGGAAAGCTACTTTAATACCAACATCTCTAGTGGTCAGCTCAAGTAGTGCAGATTCCTTAGTGAAAATGTCCTCAAAAATGATTTCCTGAGGAATGCTCACATTTAATAAAAGAACATGTCTGGAGCGGTAAAGGCTCTTTTTTAATGGCAACTTGCCTGGTGACCTAGAGTACTCAAGGGTAGACTGGGAACTTAAAGTGAGCCCTGAGAAAAAGATTAAAAGTGGCCCCAATGTTATAGGTGGGTCCAAAATGACAGAAGCTGTGGCAACACAAGCAGATGGGACTAATACAAGTTGGCCCAGTAATATCACAGTGCAGCACAGAATATCATCCCACAGAACCAAATACCACAATGCAGCACAAAATACCTCCCTAGAAGCTATCCCTCTGTGGTGGCCATCAAAAGCTGCTGCGTTCTGTTCTCCTCTTCCAATTATCTCTAATATGGATATGGAGCAGGGGGCTTAGGAGGTGAGATATGGGCCACAACACCAAGCCAGCCCTGCCTTCATCATGATGCCTGGATTTCCTCTAATATTAACCTCTATAGTTCCCCCAGTAGTTTGTACTTAGCCAGTGGCAGTGAGGAGGAGTGAAGTGGCCCTATGGACACCGGACCACCAGGAAAAGTCACTGTAGGGTATATTGTCAGTCTGACCCCGAGAATACTTAAGAGGTGATTCCAAAATCTTTGGTGGTTTAGAGATTTGACGGGCTCAATGCCAACAGCCCTGGTGGTCTAGGGTAATAAATGAGTTTATGGTAATGTCTTTGGGTCTAGGGCAAGGAATCGGTTAACATCTGAATTCCTACTTATTTAGAGAATAAACTGTTTAAGGCTCCATTCACACGCCCGCAAAATGGGTCTGGATCCGTTCCGCAATGTTGCGGAACGGATCCAGACCCATTAATTTTCAATGGGGCCGCAAAAGATGCGGACAGCACACAGTGTGCTGTCTGCATCTGCACTTCCATTCCGCATCCGCACTTCCGTTCTGCAAAAAAATAGAACATGTCCTATTCTTGTCCGCAGACACGGTCAAGAAAAGGCATTTCTATTTAAAGTGCTGGCCATGTGCGGTCTTAAAAATGGGGAATGCACATGGCCGGTGTCCGTGTTTTGCGGATCCGCAATTTGCTGACCGCAGAACACTTGTGGACGTGTGAATGGACCCTAATAGTTGTATCCCTGGTAGTCTAGGCACAGAACCAGTAGACAGCTGTATCCCTGGTGCCCAGTGGTTGCTCACCATTCCAGTTTTCGGCATTGTTGCTAACACAGAAAGCTGAACACTGGGTGATTCTTCTCATCGGGTTTATCATCTAGGTAAAAAATAAAAAATAATTATATTTGGTATTGTTTAGATGTTCATTGGGAAGCATGTGTACTGACAGTATTTGGATGCATGAATGCAATTCTGTGCAACTGCCAGTATTTCTGGGAATTGCTGTTTATGTCCAGACTATACAAAAAGAAGAACTTTATCTGACAAACAGTTTGCATGTGAAGTTTAAACTTCGGTCACCGCTCACAAAAAAGGGGATTTTTGACCATAATATAGCGAATAGAAGCCAAACCACCCATGACCTGTCTGGTTGGACCATATGTTAGCTTGAGGCGATATGATATCAGGAATTTTCATTAGTAAAATTCAGATTCCATTCCTTGCTGTTTCATATGACTAGATGTGGCATGGGCTACGTGGTGACAAACTGCTAAAAACTTGTGATCGTGACTTGACTTGTTCCCTTATCGAAGCAGAATCCCTCAACAAAATTTCTGAAATGGAATGGACTTTTTCAGTAGTCGCAAGGTCTATTGTGACAACGAACTTGTCACTGCTGCATCTGCAAAGAAGTAGTACACTGTAAATGGGTTTTATGTGTTTTTGTATGTATATGCTGCCAAAAATTTTAAAACTATGATTTAATGTGTATTTATTAATTTGTATGTGAAGGACAAGTATGGAATTAACAGGCCATAAGTTCCAGCCCACTGGATGGAGCTGTTTTCATTCTCTCCCTATAAGTTAGAAGGAGTTAGATCTAATATAGTCTAGTTTAGTCTAGCTCTACCTAGTCTGGTGAGAGGAGGTCACTTAGCTCTGGATTGAACCAGCCAGAGTAAAACACTCAATAGCAAAGGGGAGGAAAGCTCCAGTTCTCTTGCAAAGGTGTATGCCAGATGCCAAAGAGGTGCGTGGAAAAGTCTGTGGAGAATTGCTGTCTGCATTTGTGTATAATCTGCCATTCCATTGCATGCTGAGAACTGTAACTGATGTGGTTGAACTTAATTCTTCAGTAAATAACTGTTCTGCTGCAAAACTGTCTTATGATTGCCTCTTCTAACGATGCACAGGACCCTGCCTTGCATCTCACAATCCATCACCATCCAAGGTACTCTGAACCAACACCAGGCAGGAGAACTCCAAGACCAGGGTGTGCACCGAAGGGAAGAAAGGTCATCTCTGCACAGGCCAAGAGAGCATTAGCATGGGTATTGACTACTACCACCATTCTTATTACTATAACTCCTATCCTCATCTTCCTGGGTTGCTGCAAATTCAATGACTGGCAGTAACAGTGATGCATTGAATGCACCGGTCACATGTTGAAACAGGAGCAGTGGGGTAAGTATTACATGTTTTAGCATTTTATTCATATTTTTTTAGGGTTTCTGCACACAATGCAGATTATGGGCGTTTTTTCAGCGTGAATTTTCGTGTAGAAAAACAGCAGAGAAATACAGTACCAGCAAAGAGTATAAGATAAGGCAAATCTCCTATATATTAGGCATATTTCAGGCATAGATTGCGACACAGCGATCAGTTGCTCTACAATCTGCGACTTTTCCCCACTCATGCCAGGTCTAAAAAAGTGGCCGTGGCATGGGTGGGGAAGGGGATGGGCCATCAGGCCCGTCTCATTTACCATTTTCTACGCCTGTTTCAGGCATAGAAAAAGGTCTAAATCTAAGACAGCAAGGCACATATGCTATTTTTTCTAATCTCATTTTATTTTCTGATTACAGATTTTTTTATTCTATTTCCTGAACGTGATTATGGAGGCAGCCATCTTGCCTGCGCTGTTCTTAACAGCATTTAGAAAGCATTAAGAAAATTGCTTTACGACTGCCATAGGCACAATGGTCAGGAGGGGACCTCATTGACTTCTATGGGAGGGTTTTCTAGGCATGCTCTGTGACCTGTGCAGAGGTCATTGTACAAGGAAAGAATAGATAAGATTTGACAATAACCATTTGTGAATGGAGGAACCTGTCTTATCTGTACACAGAGGTGATATCATTACAGGCAGGATTAGAATGACAGATAAGCAGATAACTGCAGTAAAGTGATCTGTACAGATATTATTCTTATCGGTCAGTGCGAAAACTGCAGGATTTTATGTTTTTTGTTTAAATATATTATTGTTTAAATTCTTTAAAAACATGTTAAATGTAAAAATGTGATTTAAACAATAGGTCATTTTCTGATGACACATTCCCTTTAATGTGGAGCCATTCATGTAATAGTCATCTGAGTGTGAAAAACAGACAGAAGACCAGTGATGAATGCAAGTGACAACCAGTACTGACTACACACTGTATGTAAAGTCAATCATTCCTGCAGATATTACTGCACTATGTGTGTCCCCATGACATGCCTGGTAACCATTCACTTCCAATTGCCTATCCCATTTATTAGAAATGAAAAATTCAAGGATTGCGCATAGTCCATGTAATTCTAGTTGTACTTCATGATGATAATTTTTATGTGAATAATTTATATGTAACTGATTATGAATTATTGAAAGATAATACCCGATCAATAACCCTTTTAGGTGAAAGCAGTTCTAGCCTCTCTGCTCCCGAAGGGCAAATGTTCCCCTCCTCCCAGTACTGGATGGAAAGGAGAGATGAGTGCATGTGATACACGGCACGCCATGGTCACCATTTTAAGATGCAATTTACGCCCTTTAGTATCCTGGTCACACTTTCGTGTATCCTAAAGACAACCCTCACCATGGTGCTAGACTATATTAAAGAGGGTGGCCCATCTCATACATTGGGGGTATATCGCTAGGATATGGCCCCAATGTCTGATAGGTTCAGGTCCCAGAGGACCCGCAAAGAGAAGGAGAGCGGATCGCGCATGTGCTGCTACGAATTTCCATTAATTTCTACGGGAGTGCCAAAAATAGCAGAGCCAGCTATTTCCGTAAGCCCCATAGAAGTGAATGGAGCAGTGGCCGCGCTTGCGCGGTGCGCTTCCCATTCATTTGAATGGGATCTCCAAAAACTTTTGGCACTCCCATAGAAATGAATGGAGGGTGGCCGCTCATGCGTGGTCTGCAATACTTTAGTTTGCGGGCTCCTTTCTAGAGACAGGTGGGGGTCCTAAAGTTTGCCTCCAAATTTCTTTAGATACAGCTTAGGTCATGAAAATAAGAGAACGTTATTTCCTTTGGGTGGTTTTTACAGGATAGACATACTTACCGGTTACAGGAGAAGTGGAGACTATGTAAGATGTGCCCGTCTTATGTTCAGGAGCACTTTCTGCAACACCAAACGCTCGATATTCCAGACTCAAATTTAAAGGAGCATTTTCTCTTCAGACACTTGAGTTTCCCTTCAGGTAATCCCATGGATAAAACTCACATACTGTTAGGTCTGGCAATCATGGAGGTTACCACTATCTCCTGTAGGGCAGGAGAGTGCTGGGGTTGGAGAAGTGGGTATGCCAGCATATTGTCTCCCCATCTAACTGGCGGAACCCCATACAAGCAACAGCCCTTGTTTAAAGGTGCCGCGCGGCCATTAACAATGAAGAACGACTATACAGTGCGGTCATCATTATTAAATGAAAGGCAGCTGGACCAATTAATTGTCCATCACTAATGCTTTACACTGCAGCTCAGCTTGGTCACATTGGCTGCGGTGTATTATCTCAACTCACTGTTTCACCACTACGAAAGCAGTGCACGAAGTGCTAGGTTTTATTAGGGTACGGCCACACAGTCAGGTTTCTGCATGCAGTTCTGCAAGGAGGTATCATCTCGCCAACACCAGTGGCTTCTTATCAGTCAAGATCCGACTTTCCAACAAGCCTTGGTCTTTGACCAGAGAATATACCCAGACCAGATATCCATCTGTAGACAGCTGTGGGGCACTTGCCCCTCATCAGTATGGAGCAGGATTCTTCCTGGCTCATAGGGAGCTTCTTCCAATAGGTGGCGCTGGTGAGATGGTTCTCTTTTTTGGGAAATGTCTTTTCACATCTATTTGTTTCCCATGGAAAATTGCCAATGCCTTGTAAGTCTCCATACATGACTGGTCTCTTTAAGGACATTCAGCACCCTCCTTAAGCTGCGTCCAAGGCATCGCACTCCTACTCCGTAATGATGAGGGTCAAGCACCCCGAAACAGCTATCTACAGATGGATATTGGGTTTGACTATATTCTCTGGTCAAATCTAAAGGATTGTTGGAAAGTCGGATCTTGACTCATAGGCAGTGGCGTAGGGATCGCCATAGCAACCATAGCAGTGGCTATGGGGCCCTACGCCACTGGGGGCCCGTCCGGACCGCATTCAGTTTTTATTTTTATTTTTATTAACACACACAGACACTACACACAGGCAGCGGCGTAACTACCCGGCAGCGTGTGTGACAGTTTATTTTCAAGTTAGTTAAATATCGATTCTTGTCTTAAAGGAAACCTGTCACCAGGATTTTGTGCATAGAGCTGGGGACATGGGCTGCTAGATGGCCGCTAGCACATCTGCAATACCCAGTCCCCACAGCTCTCTGCACTCTTATTGTGTTAAAAAACCGTTTTGATCAATATGCAAATGAACCTGATATGTGACCTGTGTCCGGAGATGAGTCCAGCGGAAAGGAGCCCAGCACCGCCCCGCGTCCTCCGAATCTCCTCCTTGCTGGCTGACGTCACAGAGCTGGAGCGCTGAAATCTCGCGATGCGCGAGCTAGCGCATGCGCATTGTCGGCATCATGTTCATTCCCTGTGCTGGCATCAGCACAGGGAACGAACTACGCATGCGCTAGCTCGCGCATCGCGAGATTTCAGCGCTCCAGCTCTGTGACGTCAGCCAGCAAGGAGGAGATTCGGAGGACGCGGGGCGGTGCTGGGCTCCTTTCCGCTGGACTCATCTCCGGACACAGGACACATATCAGGTTCATTTGCATATTGATTAAAACGGTTTTTTAACACAATAAAAGTGCAGAGAGCTGCATAGCAGGTCAATAAAAGCGCAGAGAGCTGTGGGGACTGGATATTGCAGATGTGCTAGCGGTGATCTAGCAGCCCATGTCCCCAGCTCTATGCACAAAATCCTGGTGACAGGTTTCCTTTAATGTTCAGGGCCCCTTCACAGCAGCAGCAGCTGACCAGGCCCCCTCGCTAATGTGATCCAATCTTACTGTATCCTAAAGTCTCCTGATGTGTCTGGGATTCGAACCCACAACCTCCAATGTATCAGTGGCAAAGCATTTACCCACACAACCATAAAGGCTGCATTGCAACTGATTGAAAAAATATGAGACTTCTACTGTTATAGCTGGCTAAGTGTACATCTATACACATGACAGCTGCCCTAACACACCCAGCACTGCTATATCTCTATATGACAGCTGTCCCAGCACACTCAGCTCTGCTATATCTCTATATATGAGCAGCTGTCATGTGTATAGATGTACACTTAGCCAGCTATAACAGTAGAAGTCTCATATTTTTTCAATCAGTTGCAATGCAGCCTTTATGGTTGTGTGGGTAAATGCTTTGCCACTGATACATTGGAGGTTGTGGGTTCGAATCCCAGACACATCAGGAGACTTTAGGATACAGTAAGATTAGATCACATTAGCGAGGGGGCCTGGTCAGCTGCTGCTGCTGTGAAGGGGCCCTGAACATTAAAGGAAACCTGTCACCAGGATTTTGTATAGATGTACACTTAGCCAGCTATAACAGTAGAAGTCTCATATTTTTTCAGTCAGCAGCAAGGCAGCTCTTATGGTCTTGTGGTTAGGTGCTTTGCCTCTGATACAGAAGGTCGTGGGTTCGAATCCCAGCAGAAACTTTTCTGAAATACAAGCACTGACTCCATATATGGACATACAGGGCGGGACACAGGAAGATGCTGCATTGCATCGCTGACATGGAGGTAAGTAGAGGTGTTTATTTATTTTTTTTAATACCCGACTGTTACTGCCATGGGGGGAGCGGGGGGCACTTGATACTGGCACATGGGGGGAGGGGGGTTGGCACCTGATACTGGCACATGGGGGGAGAGAGGCACCTGATACTGGCACATGGGGGGGAGAGGGGTTGGCACCTGATACTGGCACCTGGGGGGAGGGGGGGTTGGCACCTGATAACTGGCACATGGGGGGGAGGCACCTGATACTGGCACATGGGGGGAGGGAGAGAGGCACTTGATACTGGCACTTTTTTTGTGGGGGGGGGAGATGGCACTATGATACTGGGACATGGGGGGGAGGAGAGAGGCACTTAATACTGACACCTGGGGGGGGAGGGGGGGTTGGCACCTGATACTGGCACATGGGGGGTAGAGAGACACCTGATACTGGCACCTGGGGGGAGGGGGTTGGCACCTGATACTGGCACCTGGGGGGGGGGGAGAGGCACCTGATACTGGCACATGGGGGGGAGAGGGGTTGGCACCTGATACTGGCACATGGGGGGGAGAGAGGCACTTGATACTGGGACTTTTTTTGTGGGGGGGGAGATGGCACTATGATACTGGGACATGGGGGGGAGGAGAGAGGCACTTGATACTTGCATGTGGGGGGGGGGGGGTTGGCACTTGATACTGGCACATGGGTGGGTTTTGCACTATGATACTGGCACATGGGGGGAGAGAGGCACTTGATACTGGCACTTTTTTTTTGGGGGGGGGGGGGAGATGGCACTATGATACTGGGACATGGGGGGAAGAGAGAGGCACTTTATACTGGCACATGGGGGGGTTTGGCACTATGATACTGGCACATGGGGGGTGGGAAGGAGAGAGGCACTTGATACTGGCACATTGGGGGGGAGATGGCACTAAGATACTGGGACATGTGGGGGGGAGGAGAGAGGCACTTGATACTGGCACATGATGGGGGGCATCTTTGGGGACACTTACTGGCACATTATTGGGGGGCATTATGGGGGACACTAGGCCGGCAGCCTATCAGAGGCCGGACACTGAGGGGCATCTACTGGGGCACTATATATGGGGCATTTTATACTGGTATATTATGGGGGGCACTAGCAGGAAGGGGGAGAGGAGTACTATGGGGGAATTTACTGGGGGCACTATATAGGGGTATTTTATACTGGGACATTATGGGGGCACTATGGGGGCACTATGTGGACATTAGCTCAACTGGGGGCATTACAAGGGGGTATTTTTGCACTGTCACATTATAAGGAGAATTATTACTACTGGGGGGGGGGGCATTATAGTGGGCTTTATTACTCCCCCATGGTATGACCCCCTAGTAGCAGCACCAGCCTCCCCCTGCTCTGCTATCCCTCTGCCCCTTCTCCAAATCCTTATTATGAAATCTTTCTCATTAGGATAAAGCACAACATCAGCTCCGCCGAGCCCCCCAGCCAAAGTGTTGAAGTGGTGTCCGAGATCCCCAAGGGTCAAGTAACTGTAAGTTTTCATATGAAATATGTTTATGTTATACACATATAGCATCCACTGTGCCACACAATATACAGTATACCGCTACACTGTGCCAAAGGAGTGGGGTTTACACAGGAGGAGGGAGGTGCGAAGCGCGCTGGAGAGGCCCTTACAAATATTTGCTGTGGGGCCCAGTCACTTCTAGTTACGCCCCTGCTCATAGAGAGCTACTTCCAACAGTTGGCGCTGGCGAGAAGATTCTCTTTCTTGGGAGATACCCATTTGCATATTAATTTCCCATGGAACATTGCCAATAAGTCCACACCATGGAGTGCTTCCAGTAAGTCTTCACACAGGATTGGCCTCTTTAAGGAGATTCAGAACCCTGCCTAAGCTGCATGCAGTTTTAGAAGCCAAAACCAGAAGTGAATTAAAAAATTAGAGGTTGTATTGGTCCTGTATACTTTCTCTCCTTTTATGATCCACTCCTGATTTTGGCTTCCAAAACTACATCAAGAAACCGGACAGTGGGGTTGTAACCTTATAGAAAGAAATATAGTACCCCTCTATAAATGGGTTGTCCTATATTGAGAACGGGCTCCTGTTTTGTGCCAACGATAATGAAGCTGTGGACCTAGTCTTGCTCTGCCGGGAACAGAGCATGGTTTTCTCCATTCACTGCTACTGAGTTTCTGAAAATAGCTCAGAAAGCACACTCAGCTATTTTCGTCCCATAGAAGTGAATGGAGATAGCCATGCAAACATGTTCATGACTCCATTCTGTTTTGCACAAGAAAGGCTCCGCACTTATCGGACATTTATGGCATATCCTGTGGTTGTGTCATTAATGTCCAGATGGGCAACTCATGGATGCCTGACACTCCTTGTACCTTGCGTATGGTTTATGACCCTGGTATCCGATGACAAGCACACAGTGAAACAGAACAAACACATTGTACGCGCAGCCATAAAATGAAAACCTGGAACTTTTACCGTCACGTGTTTAAGAGCATATCAAATTTATGGTGTCATTCAGTTATTCCTGTTGTGAAAACCACGGTCTGATAAGTGAAGTGAGGAGCATTGTGCGTGGACTATTTGTCTAACAATTACTTGCAGGTCTGAGCACCTTTCAGTCAATAAATATCTGAACATTCAACAAAGGTGTGTCCAGACAAGCTAGAAGATTGGGAAACTTTTAAAGTGGAACGAATGCACTTAAAGGGGATTTCCCCGAATGACAACTTACCTTACCTTATCTTCAGGATTGATCTAAGAGACTGCTGGGGCCTTAAAGGAAATGTGTCACCAAAAATGATACCTGCCAGTTAAAACCAGATAGTAACACATCTCCTTTTTTTCTAATCTGTTTTTATTATCTGATTGTTGATATTTTATTCTATTTCCTGAACATGACTGTGGGGGCGGCCATCTTCCCTGAACTGTTCTACTGCTTTACAGCAGCCTCATGGGCCATAGACACAATGGACAGGGGGAGACCTCATTGACTTCTATGGCAGAGTGTTCTAGGCATGCAGAGGTCATTGTACAAAGAAAGATTAGAATTCACCTATTATGAATGATGGATCCTGCATTATCTATACACAGGGCAGGGCAGACAAGCATGTACACAATAATTCCATCTAAAGTCGGTGGGACTGCCGACTACAACCAACTATAGAGATTGACTATCTCTCTTATAGAGATCATCCCTGAATAAAATATAGCTGAGTACAGTGCTTCGATATATCCCCATTAGTGGCATAGAGATTAAATGGCGAGGCAGTGTGCATGATGTATTCAACCAAGAGACACAAGACCCTGTTCCCATGATTGATGGGAGCCCCAGTGGTCGGACCCCCACAGATAAGACAATTGTCACCTATTCTGTGGGGTAACTTCTGTAAAGAATTTTTTTTAACTCAACAATCAGTATTAGGGCATATGGATATTATTGAAGGGGTCTCCGATTGAGACTCTTCTCTGTAAGACATGGGGAGATCTATCACTCTGGCAGGCCACGACAAACCATAGATTACAATGATGGTCATTTATTTGAATGACAAGTGCATTGACCTGCAGGGGGAGGTTTGGGAGGAGGGGAGGGCTAATTGTGGTACTGATAGGAGTAATGGTGTTTCACTGTGGCTTTCCTCACTCCAAGGGTCCCTTGGGTCGTGCAGTGGTGGAGGGCATACCTTTTCTTCCCTCGGGGAACACCCAAGATTGTTGGGTCTCTTGTGTGATGGTGGTTGGGGTGAACTTGATGGTGGGTAATTGGCAGGGTGCAAGACAGGAGAACAGGTGTAGGCTGGTGGATGGATGGTGGAGTCAATGACCAGGCTCATTTGGTTACAATAAATGAAGTCTCTCTTTACTATATAGATTATTTGAAGATTTAGAAGATAAACAGTGGAGGTTTTTCCAATGGCGCTGTAAGGATCATAAAGAGAAGCACTTGTGGGTTTGAATAAGGTTATTTTATTGATGTTAGACAACGTGTTTCGGGGTCAGACCAACCCCTTCTTCAGGTAAAACTATCAACATGTGTTGATGTTTTTACCTGAAGAAGGGTTCCGTCTGACCCCAAAATGCATTGTGTGACATCATTAAAATAACCTTCTTCAAACCCACAAGTGGTTCTTCATGATCCTTGCAGCGCCATTGGAAAAACCTCTACTGTTTATCTTCTAAATCTTCAAGTTGCCGACTGGTGTTATTGGCAAAAGGACGTGCAGCAGCGAGAATCCCACAATTGTACATGTTTTCTTGAAAGTTGTGCACCCAGCACAACTCTATCAGGTGAGAGGCTGTCTTCTTCCTCTCTGCCCCACTTGCGCTCCTAGTTTGGTCCTACACATCGCACTCTCCTCTTTTCCCTTCAGCAGTACTATGTAGATGAGGGGAGTCCTGCTATATATAGCAGCAGTAGGCACAGTTCTGAGGTATATTACATAGTAGGCTTTTCTCAATAGCTGTGTATAGGCAGTAGCAATGATGGTAGTAACCTCCCTGAGTCTCTCTGTAAGCACAGACGTGAAATTATGTTCTTAATAATACTTTCTGTAGTTCTCAGTCAGTGAGGTGAAGATCTTAGATCCAGATGGCCGGTCAGTCCCAACGTGTGGCGGGCACCAAAGCAATTTACCCAGACCACAAGCAGTGAATTATTTTGCCATTGTTATGGCAAACTGTGACGGTTTGACTGTGGGCTAATTCTAAGGGCTTTATCCTGGCAGCCCCCCTTCCTAAAATTCACCCTTTAACCCCTGTGAGATCTGGACTTTGCTGCGGTGTAGCCACAAGCACACTACCTCCTGATATAGTTTAGGTGTATTTTCCGTCTAATCCATGGGGCTCAGAAACACTGGTGTGCATCGCTGAAGAGTCAGGCAATAAGCGTAGTATGAATATGGACTGAGGTCAGGGCAGAAGGAACACTACCATAACTGGAAGACAGATCTGAGATCAAGGAAGGTGGCGTAAAGTCAGAGTTGGTTGTCAAGTTGGAGTTTGGTAAACAGGTAGTATTACAGGAGTCATACAGGATATAGCACCTTCGCTGGTATAAGAAGTTAAAAATCTAAAGCTCAGGCACTTTCCACCTGGGAAAAGTACAGTAAAGACACACTAATGTCCAACCATTGGCTGGAAGAGCCGGGAAGTGGATGCACCCTTGGGATAGGCCGGGAGGCCTTGACTGAGAAGCAAAGGCTGTGGCCTGCAGAAGACACATGGATCACCTGTGACTGGAACTGCCACTAGTGAGCAGCAGAGGTAGAGCGGGGACTGGCTACAGGTCCAGGAAGAGAGGGATGAGTAACATGGCGCCTGTGCCCATCAGATATCTAGCCCTGTAAATCCAGGGTGGATTGGGGGTGGCTAAGACTGCAGGGGTGTTCAGAAACTGGTGCTCCAAGGGTTTTGGCCAACCCCTTGGTGCTCCAACTAGCTAATTAGTATATCAATAAAAGCACAATTTTCTCTGGAATGGTGTATCGCACAGATATAAATGAGGTATCATTTTAATCATCATGATCCACCCTACCAAGCAGTTTGGCAGACTTAACAGGGTAGATCATGCTGACAGATGCTCTTTAAGTTACTGGCTTGTCGAATGGGCTTTTCTAAGGCAAGTTTTTATTTTTTTAACAACTAGGCAAAATGACTGCATCTCTATTAAAATGTCTGACAATTCACCCAGAAATAACCAGCTTTGGTCTTATATGGATCACTTACATTCATTCACTACAGATTAACAAGATTAACTAGTTTACCCTACTTTCTCATGAAACGTATCATGTCTATACTTAATTGGAAGAATTCAATATGGATTTTAACTTTCACACTGAATTCTTCCCTTGGTTGCAGAATGTGATGCAAGATTCTTAAAGATTATCTACACGGATCATTGTCACAGCAGTATTCTGCATTTTTTATGTTGTTATTCATCACCCCACCCTCCTGAAAAGGAGAATAAGAACAATTACCAGGAGCAGAGAGCATTCCTCCTCTGACAAGTAGAAGCCGGGCCCACTTCCGTGCTACGGATCTCAGTCCCTATAAGGAAAGATTTCACTATTTGATGAAACATAGTTCTTCAGGATGAAACAAATGACACAATCCTTATTCCCTTTAAATAATTTGCATAAGAACAGGAGGATTACAGGATGAGTAGTAACAATCCAGTATCACCATTGTTGGCGTCATCTGTTTCTCTTCAAGGGGTTTTCTGAGACTTATATATTCATGACCTTTCTTCTGAATAGATTATCAGTATTTGATCAGTGGGGATCCGACACTTGGGACCCCCACCAATCAGCTGTCACAGTAGGGAATAATGAGCCCTATGCTCCAGTCTAGCACTGTCCCTACCTCATTAATTGCATGATCTGCCCTAAATTGTGGCCCACAACTGGACGGCAGTTCCTTTCCTAAATAAGTACTGGGCCTGAATCAGGAAGGAAATACAAGGAGGCAAAATAACAGACGACTAGTGACAGAATGACACAGCAGACAAAAGAGAGAACCAAAAACATACCACACTGAGGTCAATACCAGGAGAGTCCAAACCAAACCAGAACCAGTAAAGCAAACCAGGGGTAGCCAGAGATCAGAACCAGAAGGTAACGTCAAATCCAAGGGGTCAAACATGAGTTGGAGTCAGGGTACAAGCTGAGGTCAGGAATCCAGTAGCAACTTCACAGAACACAAAACGGTAGTGTGGTAATCCAGGGGATAAAACCAATCACAGGCAAATGGCTTAGAGACGTTACACCAGCTGTTTGACCGAAGAACGTGACATCACATGACCTAGGCTAAGCCGTGAGAAAGCCTCGGTGCTACTGTGAGCGCCAGTGCCTTCTTAAACAGCTGATCGACCGGGGTCCCGGTTGTTGGACCCCCCACAGATCAGCTACTGATGAACTATCCAGGGTAGGTCGTCAGAGTATATAAGCCTCGGAAAACCACTTTAAAGTAATAAAACCTGATCTGAACCCTGCTAATGAATTGTTTCAGGTATTTATACTGTTCATATAAAGCTAATTTTAATTTGCATGTATCAAGAAAGTTGAATCAATCTTTAGTTAGTTAGTACACACAGCACGTTTACCATTTCATATCATGTATTAAAGGGGTTGTCCAAGTTATTTTTATTGATGACCTATTCTCATGATAGGTCATCAATATCAGATTGATGTTGGTCCAAAACAATCAGCTGTTTTGGGAAGCCACCAGAGATGGAAATTATACAGCAGACAGAGATGGAAGCAGAGGGTTGCATCAAATGTACAGGTGCCGTGCTGTGCTCCTATTCAATATGGATGCTAAAATGCAGTACACCAGCACTGGAAACTACACAGTGGATGGGGCCTTCCAGCTGCTGCAGGTGGCTGCCCAAAACAGCTGGGGGTGCATGGTGTTAGAACCCCACCAATTTGATATTGATGACCTTTCCTTAGAATAATTCATCAATTTCTTAGGGCCCGGGTTATCCATGAAAAATATAAAAAAATACCTGCAGTAATGAACACCAATTTTTTAAGGCCTCTTTAACACGAGCGATACGAAATGTGTGAGGATCTGATCAGTAGTGTTCTGTGTTTCAGATTTTTCTGTCCATGTTGCATCCGTTCTGCATGTTTTTTGGATGCGTGAAGGAAAACTAATGAATAGCACTCAACATCTAGCAACCATCAGGGAAAAACACATTGCATCCAGATTGAGTTTTTCCTGAAAGTCTCATTAATTTCTATGGAGTAAGGACTGGGTGAAAATCGAACAATATAGAACAGGTTTCAATTTTATCTGAAAGTGAAGATCATCAGTGGAAAACAATGGTCATGTTGTGCACAGATCCATTAAAATGAATGGGTCAGGATTCAGTCTGGAAAGACTGAAAGAGGTCTAACTGTATGAATCAATTCACAATAAGGAAGGTAGTAACGGTATAAATCTCAGCCTGAAGGAACGTTAAATATGAAAATAATAAATATTTTATTGGAACCAAATAAAGGGTGTCGATAAAATCAGGCATACAGGAACTCAGCGATGCGGAGAGGGATTGGGTAATAGTCCATCCGGCACTCTGAGAGCCTGACTAGTAAGGCCTCTTTCACACTTGCGTTGTCCGGATCCGGCGTGTACTCCACTTGCCGGAATTACACTCCGGATCCGGAAAAACGCAAGTGAACTGAAAGCATTTGAAGACGGAACCGTCTTCCAAATGCGTTCAGTGTTACTATGGCACCCAGGACGCTATTAAAGTCCTGGTTGCCATAGTAGGAGCGGGGATCGGGGGAGCGGTATACTTACAGTCCGTGCGGCTCCCGGGGCGCTCCAGAATGACGTCAGAACGCCCCATGCGCATGGATGACGTGATCCATGCGATCACATGATCCATGCGCTTGGGGCGCCCTGACGTCACTCTGGAGCGGCCGCAGCCGCACGACTTCAGACTGACCGGCGAGATAGCGCTGATGGCGATTAAAACATCTTTTTTGTCATGTATGGAACATCAGATTATCGGATCAAACACATCATTAATAACAGACTGGGGGCTACTATAAGGTAATGATGGCGGTTTTTATATGCATTTTTGAGGTGACAGGTTCCCTTTAATGGAAGGGGATATGACTACAGGGTCAGGCAACACAGGGTTGTTTGCAGTCTGTAGCCATGGAGACATATAGGTCTGCTTAGGAGCTGTAGACAAAAAACGGCTCTTCATTTTTTATTTTATTTAAAGTGCTTTGGAGCCATAGAAAAAACGTGTACATAGCCATTATAATAACCTGACTGTATTTAGGATTTATATTAGGCACATTTTGTCATAGCGTAGAAACTACAGAGTCACAACTTCATTTAACACCAAATATAGCTGATGAATGAAGTAACGTGCGCAGAGATCTTCTCAGCGGCCGTATATCTCAGGAATTCCAGGAGCTTGTTAAGTACCTCCATATGGTTTTCCACTACTGTAAGTTCAGTCATTGTCCTAGTATCCCTTCTATGTAGTTAGTCAGCATCATGGGGGGGTTCAGATGACCTCATCGAAGAGCCCTCTGCAACAGTGCTACAGCGTACTGCAAAAAACTGCTTCTCCATTACTCACATGGGAATCCTTTAAATTGCTTTCCGGTCTGTAAGAAAAGAGCTGCTTCTAATAGCAAAGAATGAGATATTAATTTTTACGTTCCAGTGTTTCCTTAGAACTTTAAAGGAAGAAGATGAACTGCTGTGTTCCAGGTTCATGGATATAGTGGGTTGCACTCAGGCCCTGGGTCACCACCCAGAATGATATGCAACATCGTCTAACCCTTTAAAAGGGATGGCGGATCTTCTGGATACGACATCACTATCTGATCATTAGGGGTTCAACACCCCACAACCCTGCTAATCCCCTTGTTCTGCAGTGGTTCCCATGCCAAACCGTCACAGCTCCGTCTATTGTGTAGTGGACAGTGCTTGTTACTTCAGCGCTGCTCCTATTCACTTTAATATGTTGCAGTAAGCTCCTTACATGGTGGAAGACCTAAGTCAAAACAGTCCGTTTAGAGACAGTGGATATCTAGACAGTGAAGTGTGCGTAGGCAGCAGAACACAGTTCTTAAATAAGCTAACCAGCAAGATATATTTGAAAAGTATTCCAGTGTTTAGAGGAGGTGCATACAGAATCTCTGTGGAGATAAACTGCTTACAGTCTCCACAGCAAACCTGTTCAGGAGATTCAACTCTTCTGGAGCTGGACAGACCTAAAGAGGCAGAATCTGGATATGCCCACTATAATATGTCCAATGGAAGAAACCTGTAGTACCATTAAAGGGCTTCTGTCACCCCCCATTGCGCAATTTTCATTAGCCAACATTAGCTATTTGCTGATGTCAGCTGAGTGCAATCATACATGTCCTACCTTTGTCTGTGGCTTATTTCTTGTAAAAATCATACTTTTATCATATGCAAATTTCTTCACTACCAGCAAGTTGGGCGTGTACTTGCTGGTAGCCGCCGCATCTGCCGCTTCTAGACACGCCCCATCTCCTCTTAATAGACATGGCCAGCGAGCGCTCTCCTCCTCCCGCTGGCCCCGTCTGCTGCTGAATTCCCACGCCTGTGCCGTAACGTTTCTCAATCGGCGCAGGCATACTGAGTGAAGGACGCGCGCTTGCTAGCTCATTACTCACTGCGCCTGCGCCGTGGAAGAGAAGACTGCCGATTATCGCTGATGCCGGCAGTCTTCTCTTCCGGGTGTAGTGTGACGTAATCGGCGCAGGCGCACTGAGGAAGGAGCTGGCAAGCGCGCGTCCTTCACTTAGTACGCCTGCGCCGATCGAGGAACGTTACTGCGCAGGTGCGCAAATTCAGCAGCAGACGGGGCTAGCGGGAGAAGGAGAGCGCTCGCTGGCCCTGTCTATCAAGAGGAGATGGGGCGTGTCTAGAAGCGGCAGATGCGGCGGCTACCAGCAAGTACACGCCCAACTTGCTGGTAGTGAAGAAATTTGCATATGATAAAAGCATGATTTTTACAAGAAATAAGCCTAAGACAAAGGTAGGACATGTATGATGGCACTCAGCTGACATTAGCAAATAGCTAATGTCGGCTAATGAAAATTGCACAATGGGGGGTGACAGAAGCCCTTTAACTGTGAGTACAACAAACTGTGAAAAAGGTGCAGTGAAATAAATTGTTGCACGCCTATTTCTGAATGCTTTCGTGTGGGATAGAGAAGTGAGAGGAAAAATGCTTTAAAGAGGCACCTTGGCCTGTTAACTACGCTCCTTAGCCATATAACCTGTGAGATCTGTCGAAAATTGCACTTTGTGTAAGAAATGCCAGTCTATGCATACTGAGAAATGTAATGTTAATTGCTTCATAATTGCCTCCAACCCTGCAGGGGACCATGCCTTGCACCTTACAATTTATCACCATCAAGGGCATCCTGAACCACCATCAGGCAGGAGAAACCCAGAACCAGGGTGTGCCCCAAAAGGAAGAACGATGTGTCCCTGCATGACCCTGGGGGTGTCACAGTGAGTAACCGCTACAACCTCCATTCTTGCTACTATAATCCCTTTCTTCTCTCCTCCCTGTTCATGCTGCATGTGAGGTATCGGACCCCTGCCAATCCGATAGTGATAGCTGATCCTGAGAATGAGCCATCTCTTGCCTTTAAAGTATATTCCCAATGGTATCAATAAGGCTGGGTTCACACTATATTCTAGCCCCTCCCCCCCCCCCGGCTTTCCATTGGTGTTATACTCTACATTTAAATACCCCAAAACAGTACTCAAATGCAAACTGCATTGGATACATTCACTTCAATGAGACGGAGTCTAAAGGATTCATCTTTAGACTCCATTTGATTAGCTTTCTGTTCTTTTTCATCTTTATTCCCCAGACAGAATCCTTTGGACTCCATTTATCTCATTGAACTGCATGGACCCATTGAGGGTTACATTGGAATACCATTTTTGCAGTATTCAGACACATACCCCATATGGAAAGCCCAGAGCGGGGCTAAAACTCAACGTGAACCCACCCTAAATTATGATAAATTGTCTTACCCTATTTTTGTACTGGTTTTCTCTCAAGCTTGCTACCCCCAAGGTGGACTGTCCTGTGCACATTTCTAGAAGAAGAGTTCTTTACCTTGTATACTATTCCAAGCAGTTACAGGAGGCACTGGAACTCTATGGAAGTAACATATGCAAGCTTTATAGACATTGATATCGAAGGAGAAGTAGAACAAGTCTCTATATACCCGTATATTCAGTTTACATGACGGGCAGCACTCCGCAGTCTATAATGGCTGACAATGGCTCTAAAGGAGGAACAGCTCTGGAGCACAAAATAAAGGACAATCATGAGTACATGTCAATACTTGGACTGGATCTTGTTAAAGGGGTTATCCAAACCCCTATAATGACTCTTCCTCCAATGCCTGGCCCCTCACATACATTATACTTACCTGCTCCCCGGCACCTGTGTCGCTCCAGATCCCTGCATAGCTGCCTCTGCATCTCTCCGTCGCATGGATCAGGAGCAGCCAATAGCAGACCGCGACGGGGACGCTAGGGAGGCTGGTCACCAATGTGGCCTTCTATTGGCTACTCTCCCCGTCGCTGGGATGTTTTGATCAACGTGATGGGCAGATCCATCGGCGAATGTGCAGGGATCCGGAGCAACACGGGTGGCTTATAGAATTGGCTTATAGAATGTGTGGGCAGATAAGAACCATTTGGCCCATCTAGTCTGCCCAATATACTGAGTACTATGGATAGCCCCTGGCCCTATCTTATATGAAGGATGGCCTTATGCTTATCCCATGCATGCTTAAACTCCTTCACTGTATTTGCAGCTACCACTTCTGCAGGAAGGCTATTCCATGCATCCACTACTCTCTCAGTAAAGTAATACTTCCTTATATTACTTTTAAACTTTTGCCCCTCTAATTTAAAACTATGTCCTCTTGTAGCAGTTTTTCTTCTTTTAAATATTCTCTCCTCTTTTACCTTGTTGATTCCCTTTATGTATTTAGCAGTTTCTATCATATCCCCTCTGTCTCGTCTTTCTTCCAAGCTATACATGTTAAGGTCCTTTAATCTTTCCTGGTAAGTTTTATCCTGCAATCCATGTACCAGCTTAGTAGCTCTTCTCTGAACTCTCTCCAAAGTATCAATATCCTTCTGGAGATATGGTCTCCAGTACTGAGCACAATACTCCAAATGAGGTCTCACTAGTGCTCTGTAGAGCGGCATGAACACCCCCCTCTTACTACTAGTAATGCCTCTCCCTATACACCCAAGCATTCTGCTATCATTTCCTGCTGCTCTATGACATGGTCTGCCTACCTTTAAGTCTTCTGAAATAATGACCCCTAAATCCCTTTCCTCAGATACTGAGGTTAGGACTGTATCACTGATTTTATATTCTGCTCTTGGGTTTTTACGTCCCAGGTGCATTATCTTGCACTTATCAACATAAAATTTTAGTTGCCAGATTTTTGACCATTCCTCTAGTTTTCCTAAATCCTTTTCCATTTGGTGTATCCCTCCAGGAACATCAACCCTGTTACAAATCTTTGTGTCATCAGCAAAAAGACACACCTTACCATCGAGGCCTTCTGCAATTTCACTGATAAAGAGGAGCAGATAAGTATAATGTATACGAGGGGGTCATTATAGGGGTTGGATAAATACTTTAAAGAAACCTACTGGTTCAAGAAAAAAAAGTCACATTAACTGAGGAATGAACAGGACGCTTAGATGGTGACCTCCTTTCGTTTTTTTTGCTGCAGATTTCGTCAATTCCGAGCTCCTCCTCTGCCATCCAAGATGGACACACTGCCTGATGCACACTGTGCATTTGGTAGCGCAGGGCACTTCCTGCTGCCTTTGGATTGGCCAGCACTGCTCACATGACCAGGGCTGGCCAGTCCAAGAGCAAGGCTAGAGAGGTAGGAAGTGTCTTGGGCTACCAAATGCAGCGCATGCATCAGGTAGTCTAAGAAGCGGTGCGACCATCCTGGATGACAGAAGAGGTGCCTGAGAATTAGAAGATCTGCAGCTAAAAAGATGAAAAAGAGGACACCAGGTAAGTGTTCTGTTCATTCCCCAGTTAATGTGAACTATTTTTCTTGACCCGAAGGGTCACTTTAAGGGTAAACAATGGGTATTAACGGAGGGGCGGCCATGTACATGCTCACCTCTCTCCATTCATTTCCATGGGAGTTAGCCAAGCACTTCCATAGAAATGAATGGAGAAAGCTGCGCACATGCAAGACACCTCTTCATTCATTCATCAAAATCATTTTTTTCTTTTTGTAAAAACTGAAGTATATGCATTTTTTAAATGAATTGGTAAATTTTGGTAAACTTTCCAATGTAAAGGAAATATATAAAAAATAGTAGAAAATGTATTTTTATGTGTAAGATGAATAAACCTTGATGTTAACACATTGGAATTTGCAGTGAGTAATATCAAGGTAGAGGAAACCTGTTAAAATCCTTGTGGTCTATGCCTTTCGGCCATACATCCAAACATATGCATGTAGCAATATGGAATTACAGGGATTTATGCTCGGCTACAGACAATTAGTCATAGTTGCAGCCCTCGGCTGTTCTTACAGGGAGGCTGTGTATTACTACATGGGGTTTCCTTCGCTCATTTTTAGCTTCTACGCACAGTAGGAGTCATTCATCACCAGTACACTCCGCATATCACAGCTAGCGGAAGACTTCGAAAACCAGTCAATGGAGCTTAGTTCACTTTTGGAGAAAGCTGCTTTTACTAAATGGTTGAATAACATGCTTTTTGAGTATGAAGTGAGAATTTCCAGGACAGAAATGAATTTGGGTTTAGTATTGTAGCACACTGTCAAAAAGGTGAATAAACCCTATGACCAGAAGGAGCGAGCGGTTGGATTAAAGTTTAAAGAGGACATGTTCGCTCAACTGGCCTGTCTAAATTAGTAAATTTTCACATCTGCGTTTTTGCTGAATCCGTCATGGATCAGTAAAAATGCTTCCGTTAGGATAATACAACCGTCTGCATCCATTATGAACGGATGTGGTTGTATTATCTCTAAAATGACCAAGACGGATCCGGCACTAAAACCATTGTAAGTCAATGGGCGCCGGATCCGTTCTTTTTTGTGTTTTCTTTTGTGTTCAGCACCATTGACTTACATTGTGTTTCATGCTGGCTCTGTTGCTCTGTATCCCATGACACTCTCAAAAACACTGCTTGCCGCTTTTTTCTGTCTGTCATAGGAACGCAACGAAATGGAATGGAATGCATTCTGGTGCACTTTGTTCCATTCAGTTCAGTTTTGTCCCTATTGACAATGAATGGGGACAAAACTGAAGCGTTTTCCTTCGGTATTGAAATCCTATGATGGATCTCAATAGCGGAAAGGAAAGGGCAGATGTGAAAGTAGCCTTAATAGTAAATTAATGTATTCCACATAATGTAAGAACTCTACTTAGATCTCTGTGTTGTGCTCAAGGCCAGCGTCAGCACCCAGCATACCAGGGCAAGTGCCGGGGCCCACACCTTCTGCGGGCGCCCACAGCACAGCTGCCAGAGGCCAGAAGCAATGAGCGCTTCCATCAATAAAGATGGAATCGCTCACTGCTGGAGCGCAGGAGCTGGGTCCTGTCACTCACCGCTTAGCTCCTCGCGCTCCTCCCCTCCTTCGGGCCGTCGGCACTCTGAATGGTGAAGCAGGAAGACTTCTGCTGGCTCCACCATTCAGCCTGCAGTCATGGATCGCGCTGCTGGCCTGTGTAGGTGGAGCCTGCAGCCCGGTAATCTGCATAGGCTCCACCCACACAGTGCTGCAGAGCGATCTGTACCTGCAGGGAAGAGAGGTATGTGAGCTTCAGGAACGGGACAAGGTGAGTAGTTACAGTTTTAATTTTTTTTATACAGAGGGGTCACAGAGGACTTTATTCCTATGGAGGGGGCACAGAGGTCTTTATTACTATGTAGGGGGAACAGAGGACTTTATTACTATGGAGGGGGCACAGAGGCCTTTATTGCTATGGAGGGGGCACAGAGGGCATTTCTACTATGGAGGGGGCACAGAGGGCATTACTACTCTGGAGGGGGAAAAGAGAGCATTACTAATGTGAAGGGGGCACAATGGGTATTATTACTGTGAAGGGGGCACAGTGGGCATTATTACTGTGAAGGGGACACAATGGGGATTATTACTTTGAAGGGGCACAATGGGGATTATTACTGTGAAGGGGCACAGATAGGGCATTACAACTGTGAAAGGGGCACAGAGAGGGCATAACTACTGTGAGGGGGAACACATCTGTACAAAACTACTGTGAAGGTTGTACAATAAGGGCAATACTACTGTGTGGGGGGTACAATTTTTTTTAAAAGTATTGGGGGGAGGGGGTGCCAGAGAAAGGACCCGCCCTGGGTGCCAAACACCACACCGTAGGTACGCCACTGAGGCAGGGAACTATTTGCTCCCCGCTCCACCATTGATCCGCCAGCTCTCCACAGCAGCAGCAATATATCCTCACACATGGTCCTGCTGATCTGTGTAGGAGGAGGAGTGGGGCAGGCTGGGAATCAGCCTCTGCTCCTCCTACACAGCAGCTCGATGTGTCACAGTATCCTGCTGCTGCTGATGGGGAGCGCAGATCATGGGAGGAGCCAGGTGATTGAGGCGAGGAGTATTTATTTTATTTTTTTTCACTTCCTGTAAAGGGGGCACATCTGGGCATAACCACTGTGAAGGGGGCACTGGGCACATATCTTGGCATATCCACCGTAAGAGGGCACATATCTTGGCATATCTAATGTGAAGTGGGCACACATCTTGGCATATCAACTGTGAAGGGGGCACATATTTTAGGATATCTACTCTGAAGGGGGCACATATCTTGGCATATGTACTCTGAGGGGGAACATATCTTGACGTATGTACTGTGAGGGGGCACATATCTTGGCATATCAACTGTGAGGGGGCACATATCTTGGGATATCTACTATGAGGTGGCAAAAATGTTGGGATATCTACTGTAAAGGGTGCACATGTCTTGGCATATCAACTGTGAGGGGGCACATATCTTGGCATATCAACTTTGAAGGGGGCACATATCTTGGCATATTTACTGTGAGGGGGCACATATCTTGGCATTTCAACTGTGAGGGGGCACATATTTTGGGATATCTACTGTGAGGGGGGCACATATCTTGGCATATCTACTGTGAGGGGGCAAAATTCTGTGAGTAGACCTGAGGGACTGAAACACTGGGTAGAAAATAAAAGTAGGCACATAAGGACTGATTCACATATATCCGCTCTGTAGCATGCTCTGTGTAAGGTATTTAATCTATAATTCATGCAGTTTCATTGCTGTAAGCGCCTTGCAAAATGCCACAAGGGGGCCCACTGAGACGACCCTGGTTATGCTGTTCCTCTATTCTAGAAATTTCTGAATACATTGACAAATTTCCCTTACCCTATTAGATACTGTAATTCTCTCTTAATAGAGGGGGGTCCTGCGTCTGTGGACGACCAGTCCTGTCCTCCATTATACAGACAACCTATTGATTTTAATGGGTACTACATAATACTTCATTTTCCCTGCTAGAAAATCGCGCACTTACCAGTAGGTTTCCCAGCAGGGGGACACTTTGTGATCTGTCAAGGGACCCTTCTAACAATTAGGAATTATTCAAAATGATCACACCCTTTAAAGAGGACATGTCCCCTCCCCTGACAGGTCTGTTTTAGTAACTACTTGTATTCCCCATGTAATAAAAATTCTGGAGCATCGGTTCTTATGACTCTCTGTTATTCCTGCGATAAGTATATGATTGAATTGCCAGCGGTCTGCAATAAAGGTCCAACTGGTAACACCAAGGTGGACCTTTCCTGCTGAGTCCTGGCAGTTCATTCATAAATTCTACCCAGAATAATTAAGGAATGGTGCAACATAAAGTCATAGGAATGGTTATTACATGGGGGGTGCAAGTAGTTACTAAAACAGGCATGTCAGGAGAGGAGACGGGTCCTCTATAATATGAGACATATTGATAGCTTACAGTATATATGGGGGTGAGTAAATTTAGAATAGATTTCTCATTGGTTTGATTGCAGTACTAGACAAAGCAGGTCTAAAGAAGAAGAGGTGATGACACTATTATAATAAGTGCAGCTATTTTTCAGCATTTGGATGATGGATTTGTAGTTCCCACATATCCCTGTATGACATGGACTGTCAGTAGAGTTGAGAAGTCATCTCATTACAGCTTCTGAGTGGCTCATTAGATAATGAAGAACCTTCTTTACTTGTGAGTCACCTGTCGCTGTCCTTCACCATGACTTTTACATATATATAAGCAGTAGTGCGATGACATCACTGATCTATTTTACATTACATATACATTACATAATGCCAGTGCACTTCAATACTTGACCTCAACAAGATGTTACTCAGAGGAGAAAGCATCTTATAAATGACATTGTAATCCAATCCATCCAGTAGTACGTTCAGTAATTCATCTCTCAGATGCTTTGGTGGTTTGGAGAAATTTGTCATCCATCACTTTTACTGATACATAATGAGAGGCGCAGATGGATACGTTTGTGGCTACAGCTCAATATGAAACCTCAATGGGATTTACATTACAGGCACGGGGCTTGGATGAGTCAGATTCTGCTAAAGTCAAACGCTTTTTACTACCTGCAGCATTGTTCCTTAGACTGTGTAGAATACCGTATAACAGCAAAATGCTGTAGCATGCACCTCTACCATAAAGCACTTAGCAACACCCAAAACAGACAAAAATATACAGCAAATTTTTCACTCATTACTTTGAATTTGATGCAGTAATGTAAGAAAATTAAGGTGAGAAAATAAGGGTTGTACACTGATATTAGACATTATCTGCGTTATACATTTATAATATGTCGGTGGGAATTCTCCATCTGTAACTAACATTTATATAATAGGCATGCTATGAACCAATTATACAGAGATGAATTACTCTAAATAGGTGCCACCCATTTATCTCTTGGCAAAAACAATCTACCAAAGAGTTCCTCCTCCTCTATCTCTTACACATCTGAATGGCTATAAACAGATTGCCAATGGGGGCCAAGTTTGGAACTTGTGAATTGCTACCTGGGTCTATGGCTGGCATTTTGGGGTTGGGATTCTTGGAAGAAATGTGGGAAACCCTGTGACTGGCACTGGAGGAGAAACAAACTATGAATAGTCTTCTGTCTGTTTCCTATAGGACAACTCACTTTTGTTCTAGATTTTGGAGGTTATGTTGAAGAACATGGACCAGTGGTAGGTATATACAGTATAGAGAACAGTTTGCAGTAAAGAAACAATCTCTGTTTATTCTACCATACTGACGGATATGGCTGGTGTAAGGGATCTCCAGTTTAACCTGCAGTCTGTAGGCAAAGATGTCCAGTATCCTGTTGACTATAATAAGTTTCTCTAGAGACAGACCATGAAAAGGGAGGAAGATTGTGCTGTCAGATGTGAAGAACATCCAGATGTGGTCAGGCCTTTTTGGTGGTTGAGGACAACTCACCTTTGTTCTAGATTTTGGAGGTCATGTTGAAGAACATTTACCAGTGGTAGGTACATACTGAGAAGAGTGTGGAGTGAAGAAACCACCTTTGTTTATTTCACCATGCTCGTGGACATGACTGGTAGAAGGGATCTTTAAACAACCTGCTGTTGAGTTTTTCTGGAGAGACACTATGACTCACTATGACAGGTGAGGAAGACTGTGCTGTCAGATGTGAAGAACATTCAGATGTGGTCAGGTCTTTTTAGGTGGTTGAGGACATGTGGGATAGGTTTATGGCTTCTTCTGTAGACCTGAGAAAAAAATATACAGTACAGTGTTGTTAATGGATTTTCCAGCTTCACAAAGCACATCATGGCAACTAATATAATGGCCAGATGTCTGTAGTTTTTGAGGTAGAATATTTTAGATATTTTTGGAAACTAGATTAATAATTTATTCATGAAGCAGAATACTACCATTGGCCTTGAAATAGAGACATTAAGGATATACAGTAGACATCCATGATTTAGTAGTTTAGGTTGTAGAACCTTTATTGAAACCTTCTTTGGACCAGCCAGCCTCCAGGGATTGAGCAGTCTCTTCTCCCACTCTCTAGTACCACCTTTATCTGTCCAGATATACAATTGTGGCCTCATGGTTGCTTTCATATGAATTGGCATTATATCTGTTGGCAAACTGAAAATGAATTTTTTCTCGACTTCACCTCCAGGGAGCATGGGAGCGTCTGACGTGTGACACTAAGCTCCGCCTCTCCCACTCGCTATCCGTTGTGGAGCTTCATAGGCCATGTGAGACACTGGAGACGCTAAGGGTGCAGGAGCGGTGAGGAAGGTGGTGGGAGTGAGGCTGGAGAGGACGGCTAGTCCCGCATGGTAAGTTTGGCTCAGCCAGATATTGATCTCTCAGCTACGTCTGGTGAAAATACAGCATGGAGCCGGACTAACATTGAGGACAAGGAAGCAGGCGGTGTTGGACGATTGCTGGTGGTGAGCGGTTCCGTGCGGTTGATGTGGCGGTGGACGAGCCCGCTTGGAAGGAGGAGGAAAAGGGAAGAGATAGAGAGGAGAGACAGGGGTGTCTTTTTTAGTTTTTTTTTAATGTTGAGTGAAATTTCACTTAATGTACGAGGATTATGAGAAAGATTAAAAAGGTTTGCTATTTTTGACTGGATGAGGGGATATTTGCCAGCCGTCATCTGTCTACAGGAAACATATTTGGATAGGGATTCTGTGAGTTGGTTGCAAAAAAGGTGGATAGAGGGTTGCTATCATTTTTATATATACATCTTATTCGAGAGGAGTATCCATTTTAGTATATAATAAAGTTAAATATGAATTTGTGGCATGTGGGGTAGATGACTGCGGCAGGGATATTTTCTTACAATGTAGTATAAATGATGTACACATGGTTATAGCTAATATTTATATTCCGTCCACATATAAACCTGATGTGCTCTATGATCTGCAGAAAAATATGCTCGATAGGCAAGACTGTGTATTTTTTGCAATAAGAGATTATAATGCGGTGATGGATCCAATTAAAGATAGATTCTAATAGTAAAATTTAATTTTATAATACTAACTTGGCTAACTTAAAAGCGGAGTTTGATTGGGTGGATGTTTGGCGTTTATTAAATCTGGAAGAATGAGTTTACTCTTGTTATTCAAAAACATATCAAACTTGGTCAAGGATAGATATGATCCTGGGATCCTGGAAAATAGGAGATTGTTAGAAAAAAATATAATAAAATTAAAATATATTCCTATCGCCCTATCAGACCATTGCTTTGTTGTTATAGAGATTGATCTCATGGTCAAGAAGGGCCCTTTATTATTTAAGTTTAACCCTCATTGGTTAACTCTGTTAAAAGATAAGGAAGAAATTAAGGAAGAATTGAAGGTCTTTTTTCAGGCTAATAAAGATTCAACTAATAAACAAGTGGTATGGGATGCGGAGAAGGCTTTTTTGAGAGGAATCTTATTCAATAAAGTGAATTATTGGAAAATAAAGCAAAATAAAAAACTATGATTGCAGAAAAGTCAGTTGCGTGGGTGATCTCTCAATAGAAAACCTGAAAAAAATGGGAGGAGGAACAAGGGAGAGTTAAAGATATATACATGGAAAAATCTCAAACAACATTGTTTTTCCAGGGGACTACCGTATTTTTCGCTTTATAAGACGCACCTGATGATAAAAAGCAACCCAGGTTTAAGAGGAGGAAAATGAGAAAACAATATTTTTCATCAGACCTCATATCAAATCCTCAGATCAGACCCCCATAAATATCAGGACATCAGATCAGGCCTCCATATCAGGACATCACATTTGAACCCTTATCAGGACATAATTTTAGCCCTTCATGTCAGACCCCCATCAGACCTCAGATCAGCCCACCTTGTCAGACCCCCATCAGATCTCAGATTAGCCCACCTTGTCAGACCCTCTTCAGACCTCAGATTAGCACACATTGTCAGACCCTCTTCAGACCTCAGATCAGCCCACCTTGTCAGACCCCCATCAGACCTCAGATTAGCCCACTTTGTCAGACCCTCTTCAGACCTCAGATTATCCCACCTTGTCAGTCCCTCTTCAGACTTCAGATTAGCCCACCTTGTCAGACCCTCTTCAGACCTCAGATTAGCCCTTGTCAGACCCTCTTCAGACCTCAGATCAGCCCACCTTGTCAGACCCTCTTCAGACCTCAGATTAGCCCTTGTCAGACCCTCTTCAGACCTCAGATAAGCCCACCTTGTCAGACCCTCTTCAGACCTCAGATCAGCCCACCTTGTCAGACCCTCTCCAGACCTCACATTACCCACCTTGTCAGACCCTCTTCAGACCTCAGATTAGTCCATCTTGTCAGACCCTCTTTAGACCTCAGATTAGCCCACTTTGTCAGAGCCTCTTTATACATGGAAAAATCTCAAACAACATTGTTTTTCCAGGGGACTACTGTATTTTTCGCTTTATAAGACGCACCTGATGATAAAAAGCAACCCAGGTTTAAGAGGAGGAAAATGAGAAAACAATATTTTTCATCAGACCTCATATCAAATCCTCAGATCAGACCCCCATAAATATCAGGACATCAGATCAGGCCTCCATATCAGGACATCACATTTGACACCCTTATCAGGACATAATTTTAGCCCTTCATGTCAGACCCCCATCAGACCTCAGATCAGCCCACCTTGTCAGACCCCCATCAGATCTCAGATTAGCCCACCTTGTCAGACCCTCTTCAGACCTCAGATTAGCACACATTGTCAGACCCTCTTCAGACCTCAGATCAGCCCACCTTGTCAGACCCCCATCAGACCTCAGATTAGCCCACTTTGTCAGACCCTCTTCAGACCTCAGATTATCCCACCTTGTCAGACCCTCTTCAGACTTCAGATTAGCCCACCTTGTCAGACCCTCTTCAGACCTCAGATTAGCCTATGTCAGACCCTCTTCAGACCTCAGATCAGCCCACCTTGTCAGACCCTCTTCAGACCTCAGATTAGCCCTTGTCAGACCCTCTTCAGACCTCAGATAAGCCCACCTTGTCAGACCCTCTTCAGACCTCAGATCAGCCCACCTTGTCAGACCCTCTCCAGACCTCACATTACCCACCTTGTCAGACCCTCTTCAGACCTCAGATTAGTCCATCTTGTCAGACCCTCTTTAGACCTCAGATTAGCCCACTTTGTCAGAGCCTCTTTAGACCTCAGATTAGCCCACCTTGTCAGACCCTCTTCAGACCTCAGATCAGCCCACCTTGTCAGACCCTCTTCAGACCTCAGATCAGCCACCTTGTCAGACCCCCATCAGACCTCAGATTAGCCCACTTTGTCAGACCCTCCTCAGACCTCAGATTAGCCCACCTTGTCATACCCTCTTCAGACCTCAGATTAGTCCACTTTGTCAGACCCTCTTCAGACCTCAGATCAGCCCACCTTGTCAGACCCTCTTCAGACCTCAGATCAGTCCACCTTGTCAGACCCCCATCAGACCTCAGATTAGCTCCCTGTCTTCCCGGCCTGCACTGCTCTGTCACCTGATTGCGTGCAGCGTCAGGTCATAGTGCATGCACTACGTCTTGACGCTGTACGTGGTCAGGACAGTAAAGTGCCGGCCCCAGGAGTGAAGGCGGGGAGGGTGAGTATTACAAGCGCTTGCGGTGCTTCGCTCCCCGCTCCCAGCACCTAATGGATACTAGTGAGCGCTTTCATATGGAAACGCTCACTAGTATTTGCTTTATAAGACACACGGTCATTATTTCCCCACTTTTGGGGGGGGAAAAAGTGCGTCTTATGAAGCGAAAAATACGGTGAGTTCTTTTCAGAGGGTGAAAAAATGGGTAAGATCTTAGCTAACATAGTTAAAAACCAACAGAAAAAATCATGGATAGGGGCAATGAGAAATAATAGGGGCCAGATTGTAAAAAAACCCGGATCAGGCTATAGGGACAGGAAAGTTGCCTGATTCAATGGAAGAAGCTATTATTGTTCTAATTCCCAAGTTTGGCGGATAGACTATCATAAATAATAAAAGCAATAATAAAGGAAGATCAAACGGGATTTATTCCTGGGAGATTGATAAATTCTAATATTAGGAGGGTGTTTACTAATATAGAGGGAAATAGAGAAAAAGATAGTAGAAAAGGTATATTGTCACTGGATGCAATTAAAGCGTTTGATTGTATAGAATGGGATTATTTATGGGAGGTTCTTAAATGTTTTGGTTTTGGGGATAGATTCATAAAATGGATTAAGTTGATATATTCAAATCCTAGAGCTAGAGTATCGGTGGATGGGGTAATGTCCCTGCCCTTTGCTCTGTCGAGAGGCACTAGGCAGGGTTGTCCCCTATCCCCTTTTCTCTTTGCAATTGCAATAGAGCCGGTGGCTATAATAATTCGTAAAAAATGTTGAGATTAAGGGATTTCAATATGGAAGTATTAATGAAAAAGTAATGTATGCTGATGATATTTTGTTGTTTTTGGGGAGCACTGAGGTGGATCTAAGTAAAGTAATGGGTATAATTAATAAGCCCTTTGTTGAGATGGAATCTAATGAAAATGGGGGATAAGGGTAAACAGCTTAAATTGGTGGAGATTTTAGAATCTGGTATTTTGGGGAACACAAGCACTGATAATCAAATATTTAATTTAATAGATTACACTTGGAGAGAAATTAAAAAAATAATGGGTAGAAAAGGTAATTTAGAATATACACCAATATGGAATAATATTAATTTGAGGAATATAGAGGAATATGTTTGTTGAGTCACATTTTTGAGGGGGATATATTGAAGGATTTTGAAACTTTGATAAAGGAGTTTGGGATCCCAATGAAAAGATTTTTTAAGTATTTACAAATTAGGGATGCAATTAATTCATCAGTTGACCTTGAGGTATAAAAAAGCCCCTTCTGAGAATATTAATCACTTTCTCGGGGATAGAAAGGTTAAAGGTAGTATTTCAAGGAGATATAAAATACTAATGAGGGAATTGCAAACAAAGATAAAAATAGTAGCCAAAGAAAAATGGAAAAAAGATGTTGATGGTCTGACAGATGATATATGGAAAGATGTATTAAGTAATAGGCCTTTGGTGTCTCTAAGGGCCTCACACAGGGTTTCTCAGTTCTTTCTTATACATAGGTTACATCGCCCCCCTACATTATAAAAAAAAATGGGTTTAAGAGCCACAGATGAGTGTCCAAGATGCGGCGAAGAACAGGCAGGTCTGGTCCATTTAATATGGAAATGTCCCAAGTTTTTTAGATATTGGACTGAAATAGCATCTGTTATTGATAAAGCTTTAGGAGTACATATACACGGTGTCTCTGTGGCCTGTATATTGGGGGTACAAAACATTTGGGCTTGTGGAAGGTTGTGAAACAAGTACTCTGTAAGCTGCTGTTTCAGGCAAGATTGCTTATTTTTAGAAAATGGACGGAAAAAGACCAGCCTTCTGTGAATAAATGGAAGAAATCTGTGAATAACATGATAAAAATGGAAAGGATAATATATAATAATAGGTGGATGAAGGACCATTTTGGTCAAATATGGAACCACTGACTTAACAAAATATAAGTTTGAGGAAAAATGGGATCCATTGCAAAGGTGTAAGATCCTCACCTGTCTCGCACTCCGGTGTGACCAAAAAGGGTCCTCGTGGAGCTGCGGGACAGGTTACGCGTGTCTCCATTGATACATCAGCTCCGACCCCTTTGTAAACCGATGCGGGGATGCGTTTGCATGTGCACCGGAGGGGAAGACCGCATGGCTTTCAGGGACAGCTTGGCCGGGCTAGTGACAGTACTCTGCGGCCGAGCTTGCCTCCAGTGCCTATTGCGGATTCCATTCTGGTGTCCATGTCGATGCGCTCACGCAATCTCGCAGAGCCTGTTGTGCATCCGCATTTACATTCGAAAACGGGTTCGCAAGGGGATACGCGGTCGCGCTTCTTATGCGCTTCGCCGACCAGCGAAGGGAATAGCACCTGGCCAAGATTAGGGGGCCGGCATTGGTCTAATTGACTAATGACCGACCAAAGCCTTGTACACAGGTGTAGGGCAGGATCATGACCTATGGGGAGTGGACACTTGGCGCCCTGGGATTTGTTAGCAGGCACATAAAAGGTGGCCTCTCAGGTCGGTCAGTGCCCACTGTTATCCTTCCTTATCCAGGTGCAGGTCAGTACTGCTAGCTACTGACTGAGGGTTGCTGGGACTCCGTCCGTTCCAGTGGGATCCAGGACCCGGGACTTTCCGTGACGCATCCGTTTACCTGGCAAGTTGCACAGAGACTTATGCACGGATCGGGACTACTCCTGGCTTTCCTTTGTTTTTTGTTTGCCTGATGTTTGCCCAGTGAAGTTCACCTGGACTTTGTTTATTTTGTTAATAAACCCCTTTGACTTCACCCTCACTGGTCTGTTTCGTTAGTGCCTTGCATTACAAAAGTTTTTTTTTTTTTTAGGTCTTTCCTCTCTCCTCCCTTATGGGGACGGGGATGGGGGTTGGGGTTGAGTAAAAAATTAGGGATATATTGTCATGTTGTTTTCCTGTTTTTATGATGCATTTGAAATTGTATAAATAAAATAAATTAAAAAAAAATAAAAAATTCTCAGACATGAAGCTGTGAAATACCAGATCAACTAAGGAATGTGATTGTGATAAGGGAAAAGAATTAACCCTTTGTATGAGTTTCAGAAATACTGAATAAATGCAGGAAAACTGGTTCATCCACTTGTGTCATTCATTAACCTGTGCAGTGTCAAGCACCAAGAAATGTCAATCCATAAATTTTCTACTTATTGCCCTGCTATAAATTCCATCTGTTACTGAGATCATTCATTTATTGAACCCGAGTTTTGAAATGCAGCACCAGGGACATTCGGACCTCAGGTCTTATAATGTATATTATATAGTGTATGGCCCATTCAGCCATGAGCACCTTATATACACTTTACTGAACTCACCCTGACACATGGAGCCGTCTGCCAACAAAGATGTGAGAGCTTTGACTCACAAACGTAAGTCTCTGCACATGAGTCACATTTTTCTGTCTTGCTGACTTATGGAACATTCAGTCTGGTAAAATGTTCCGGGTTTCCACCGCCGTGCAGACAGAGTAAGCACTTATGTGGTTGTATAATAGAACCAGTCGTGGCTACCGTCTGTTCAGGAGGTGAATAATCTAAACAGAAAATAATATCCAGTGGTCGTCCACATATCCGCTATAAAATCACATGATAAACTAGGATTTACATTGCTATCCTTCATCTATTCTGTTAGATTCAGTTGGTGAAAATTGTCAGCACTGGACTATAGGATCTAAGAAAATCTATGCCTAAGGCCTCATGCACACGACCGTTGTTCTGGTCCGCATCCGAGCCGCAGTTTTTGCGGCTCGGGTGTTGACCCATTCACTTCAATGGGGCCGCAACAGATGTGGACAGCACTCCGTGTGCTGTCCGCATCTGTTGCTCTGTTCCGTGGCCCCGCAAAAAAAATATAACATGTCCTATTTTTGCCCGTTTTACGGACAAGAATAGGCATTTCTACAATGGGCCGCCTGTTCCGTTCCGCAAATTGCGGAAGGCACACGGGTGGCTTCCGTGTTTTGCGGATCCGCAATTTGCGGACTGCAAAAAACGGAACGGTCGTGTGCATGGGGCCTAAAGCTGGCCATACAGCATAGCTCTCTGTCAAATACTTGTTCGGCTGACAGCCGTCTCTCCCGAATCCTACATACAGAGGAACACTCAGCTTGGCCGAGCATGCACGTGTTCTGAATCCGTCATAGGGTCTCAATCCGTCATAGGGTCTCAATACCGGAAAAAACACTTTTGTCCCCATTCATTGTCAATGGGGACAAACTCTAACTGAACAGAACGGAATGCTCCAAAATGCATTCCGTTCCATTCTCATACCGGAGAGCAAACGCGTTTTGCTTTCCGTCCTGGGATCCGTCATGACCCACAATGGAGACAGATACGTTTTCTCTGACACAATCTGACACAATAGAAAACAGATCTGTCCCCCATTGACTTTCAATGGAGTTGATGGATCCGTATTGGCAATGTTAAAGATAATACAACCGGATCCGTTCATAACGGATGCAGATGGTTGTATTATCAGTAACGGAAGTGGTTTTGCTGATCCCTGCCGGATCAGGCAAAAATACAAGTGTGAAAGTAGCCTTAGAGCAGTGGTTCTCAACCTTTCTAAAGCCGTGACCCCTTAATACAGTTCCTCATGTTGTGGTGACCCCCAACCATTACATTTTTTTCCTTGCTACGTCATAACTAATTTTGCTACTGTTATGAATTGTAATGTAAATATCTGATATGCAGGATGTATTTTTATTGCTACAAATTGAACATAATTAAAGCAGAGTAATTAATCACAAAGACAAAATAAAATAAATAATAAACAACAAATACCCCCTAAAAAATAAATCAGTGGTGCTCACAGTACCCCCCCCCCCCAAAAAAAATAAAAAAAATAAATCAGTGGTGCTCAGGGTACCCCTCAAATAAATAAATCAGTGGTGCTTCAAGTCCCCCCCAAATAAATAAATCAGAAGTGCTCAGGGTCCCCCAAATAAATAAATCAGAGGGGCTTCAGGTCTCCCCCAAATAAATAAATCAGTGGTGCATCAGGTTTCCCCCAAATAAATAAATCAATGGTTCTCAGGGTCCCCCAAATAAATAAATCAGAAGTGCTCAGGGTCCCCCAAATAAATAAATCAGCGGTGCTTCATGACCCCCCAAATAAATTAAGCCTTGCTCAGCCAAAGAATTAAAATAAAATTAGCCAGGCTCAGCCAGGCTCAATTAAATCATTGGTGGCAGTGGTGCTCAGCGGTGGTGTCATTAACGAAAAAACTCGGACCTCAGCAGACAGGCGGCCCGTCCAGACGTCAGGCTCCTTCAAGCACAGGCAGTGATAGGACATCACTTCCTGTGCGCGAGGATAAGGGGCCGCTGCCGTTGTGCGGGCGACCCACAATAGGAAGCCTCAGGCGACCCCCCGGAAAGGGCCGATCGACCCCCAAAGGGGTCGCGACCCCTAGGTTGAGAACCGCTGCCTTAGACGGTCAGATGTTCAATATTAGTGAGATCCTCTGACATTGTTTTGACAATTGTCATATTTTTTTTATTTGCTAGTTTATTAGAGCTAGGCATGTAAACCTGACTTAGACTGTCAATGATTGTCAGAAGATCTGTAATTACCTTATAATAACAGCTTTCATTAATGTCCCCTGTCCCTTTCCACTGCTCCCGTTGCTATGGCTCATCTGTCTCCGGCTAGGAAGACGGAGGGGCGGTCCTTCACACTGCATGCCTGCATTAGGCTTCAGAGTGAGAAGGCGTGTCTCTCAGTAATCCAATCTGATTGGCTGGCAGGAAGCTGCTTGGTACAGCAAGTTTGTATGTGACCTGAGGGAATGCAGTTTTGGCCTCAGAGAACTGGCAGAGGAGCCATCTTGAGAAGATCCTCATAATGTAGGATTCAAAACAGCCGTAACTAAGGGGAAAACTCAAGGAAAACAGTGGTAAGTGAAGAAACTAAAGATTGCTTAATGCATAATGCTGCTGCAGCAGTAACATATGCTAAAATTGATTTTTTGATTAAATTATGACAGTTATCCTTTAATTAAAGGGACAGATTGTACACCATAAGTGTCAGCTGAAGACATTATTCCTCCAGAGTTAGCATGCATGCTAGGCTGAGCTGAATGTGCATGTTAATATCAATGGGGAGTTTATTTCAATTGAGACGCTTCTGTCAATAGCTTTAATTTATGTGGGAATATAGGATCAGGCATGCTGAAATCCAGCATGGCTTATTTCTCTTGACATCTGCCATCAGGGAAGTATTGGTAGCCCCCAATACATATTAAACACTTATTTAAGCTGATATTTGTATCAGTTTTTATACGACTTGAGCTATAATTAATGTTTATGAGGTCAGGAGAACAGACATAAGAACTGCACATGAGCCATCGAATGATAAGATTCAAAGAAAACAGAGAAACTAGTTTTAACTCTTGTATCTAAGAAACAACTGAACATTTTTTAATAAAGGCCAACTGAAAAAACAATTCGTAGCCCAAAAGAGTAAAATGCAATAAAATGCCACTGAAGGTGTCCATAGCCTTTCATTCTAAATGGAGAAGTATTGGTGTGAAGAATCTCCCCAGTAGTGATCAGCTTTCCAAAAGGACTGCAAGGTTCAAATGACAAGCCCAGACAGTATAAAAATAAGCAAGAAGGCTATTCAAAATATTACTAACCAATTGACTAAGGTCACTTTTTATATATTGAGAAAAAGGAAGATAATGGACAAAGCTGGAATCATAGGAGAGCAGTAGTCACGGCTGGTCATAAGTATCAACAATGCTTATTCCACAGTTGTCAAAAACGTTGGACAAGTTATGCCTGCATTTCACAGTGAGAGATCAGAACCAATAGTCAGACATGGTGGTAATGTGAAGGTGTGGTGATGCTTTTCTGCCTCATGACCCTGGCAACTTGGCATTATTGAAGAAACAATGAATTTGTGAAGGAAAGTACCAGAAACCTCTTAAGGAGATTATCTGGTCACCTGTTCATAAGCTGAAGCTTAATTGTCTAATGCAACAACGCAGTGATCCAAAGTACGAAAAAGTCTGGGGTTTTGGTTTAAAGTTATGGACAGACCTAGTAAAAATCTTGAATTGAACTCATAAGAGATGTCCTGGCAGGTCCTGAAATGAGCACTTCATCAATGAAAATCTTTCAATATGCCTGAATAGAGGCAGTTCAGTGCAGTAGAATTCCTCAATGATGATGTAGAAGATCAGTAGTAAATCCTAGGAATCACCTATGACAAATTGTCCTCCCAACAGGTTAATTGGCCCTACAGGATGTTCACATGGACATATACAAAATTACTCCCTGATCAGCAGAATGAGTGAAGAACTGAAGGTTGCAGTATCGTGCTCCAGCTATACTCAAGCCTGATTGCCTCCACATCATTTTAAGGCTATGGACAAGGTCCGGGAGGACCCGAAAAAACTGGTCAGGATTATTATATGGTATTTCCTATATTGTGGATTGAATACAATGAGCATAATACTAAGGTTTCCTTAGATTTCAAATGGGCACCTATTGCAAGAAAACCAGAGTGCCAGCCAGGATTATTGTACTGAACTGAAATATCTGATGAAGCTTCTTCATTTTAGTGATCAGCGAGAGTCCTAGTGGTCAGACCTCCTCATATAGATAGGCTATAAATTTGGATGGAAACACTTTACCTACACAAGTAAATTTATTTGTTGCAGTTGAAGGACCCTTTGCACCACTGGGCATATGCCTATGAACAAAGTAAGAAAAACAAAAACAAAATGTAAGAATCACTTTTTTGTACAAATCAATCTTTATCACATGCTCTCTGAGATATTGTTTCTTACTGAAGAGACACAGCATTGTCTGAAGACTTATTTTCAGGCAATGCTCCTTGGGAAAAAAATATGGAAATTAACTCATACCAGTCAAACCAGAGACACCCTTCTGTAGACTGCATCGTTTCTGGGTTCTTGTCTCTCACCAGTACAGAGCTAGGTACTGTGTTTGGCTAGATAAGATGTCCTTCACTTTACTGATTAGAAGCAAGAACTCAAAACGGTCTACAGATGGGTGCCTCTGGTTCGGCTACTTTGCTTTTTAAATTATCACAGAAATAACCAAACCAAATGTACTGAAGTAGTACCAATATCCAATCACAGGAGGGTAATAGCAACAGTAGAAAACTATCCATGTGACAATTGCTTTATTATTAATTGTAAAATAAAAAAATAAAAAAAACTATATTTTAAAATAATAAAAATATACACTTTCTCCAGTCAAGGAGACAAAGATTTCATGAGCAATTTGCGGAAGTCTGCTGTCGGTAAATGAATCGCAATTCCAGAATGAGCTGACCTTGTCACCCTTGTGGAGAGGTTGCTGATCTTTACATGGGCCAGTGGCTGTATGATCTGTTCCAGAAAACAATGGGCTGTTGAGTGCTTTGTCTGGCAGTGAATCAGGGATTAAACATGGGTGGTGATTACAAATACGTGACATCAACAGATATTTATGTTTCAATGGAATGTTCCAAGAATGGTTCGAGCTTCACATGAACGGTTAATTCACATGTTCCATATTAAAAAAAAATATCAACGTGTTACAAATTTTAACCCATAATGACAAAGTGAAAACATAATATTTGAAATCTTTGCTAATTAAAAAAAAAGGAAAATTACAGTTCGGAAAGTCTTCAGATCCTCCCACAGTATTTTCACATTTTGTTACATTGGGGCCTCATGCTAAAATAAAAAAAGGTATCACAGACAAACTGCCCTAGGGGTGTTTGTCTGTGATACCTATAGTTTTTCACTCCTTGTGTATCTGACCTTCTGACGGTTGACTAGCCAGAGCTGCAATATAAAATAAAAAAGGTCAACATTGTCTCCATGATTCTGCACTCAGTACCCCATAATAACCCCATAAGTAAAGACTGAACTCTCGAAATCTTAGCGAATTTATTGAAGAGGAAAAACTAAAATCTTTCATTGACATAAGTATTCAGACCTTCTACTATGACACTTGAAATTTAGCTCTGGGGGCCTCCCATTTCTCTTGATCATCTTTGAGATGTTTCTACACCTTGATTGGAGTCCACCTGTGGCAAATTTAGTTGATTTGACATGATTTGGAAATACACACAGCTGTCTATATTAGATCTCACATCTGACAATACATGCCTGTAGAGATCAGAGACAGGATTGTGTGGAGGCTCAGATCTGGAGAAGGGTACTAGAAATTTATATGCTGCACTGAAAATTTCCAAGAACACAGTTTGGAGGCCCCCAGAGCTAAATTTCAAGTGTCATAGCAAAGGATCTGAATACTTCTGTCCATGCAAAATTTTTGTGTTGATCGCAGCGAGCTTTGGATCATAGATCCGAAGTTGCTTCAGTCAGAGCTTTATTTGAATGCTGTACGGACATCTGTCTCCGTACAGAATTCAAATGTATGGGCTCTGCGGAGGTGAAATTAGTTATCTGCGAAGTCTCGCGAGACTTTGATGAATAACTTCAGACTTCGATTTTTCAACTTGAAAACAATTTTAAAACCAGGATCCGAAGTCGACTTCGGTAACTACCAGTACCAGGGTACCGAAACCAACTTCGGATCCCAGTTTTAAAATTTTGTTTAAATTTTTTTTTTTTATTGAATTATCAATGTCCGAAGTTATTCACTGAACTCTCAAGTGACTTTGGAGATAACAAATTTCATCTCGCCGGAGCCCATACACTTGAATGAAGGATCTCCGAACAGCATTCAAACAAAGTTCTGACCAAAGCGACTTCGGATCTATGATCGGAAGCTCACTTCGCTCAACACTATGACACTTGAAATTTAGCTCTGGGGGTCTCCCATTTCTTTTGATCATCCATAAGATGTTTCTGCACCTTGACTGGAGTCCAGCTGTGGTAAATTCAGTTGATTGGACATGATTTGGAAAGACACATAGCTGTCTACAGGGAGTGCAGAATTATTAGGCAAGTTGTATTTTTGAGGATTAATTTTATTATTGAACAACAACCATGTTCTCAATGAACCCAAAAAACTCATTAATATCAAAGCTGAATATTTTTGGAAGTAGTTTTTAGTTTGTTTTTAGTTTTAGCTATTTTAGGGGGATATCTGTGTGTGCAGGTGACTATTACTGTGCATAATTATTAGGCAACTTAACAAAAAACAAATATATACCCATTTCCATTATTTATTTTTACCAGTGAAACCAATATAACATCTCAACCTTCACAAATATATATTTCTGACATTCAAAAACAAAACAAAAGCAAATCAGTGACCAATATAGCCACCTTTCTTTGCAAGGACACTCAAAAGCCTGCCATCCATGGATTCTGTCAGTGTTTTGATCTGTTCACCATCAACATTGCGTGCAGCAGCAACCACAGCCTCCCAGACACTGTTCAGAGAGGTGTACTGTTTTCCCTCCTTGTAAATCTCACATTTGATGATGGACCACAGGTTCTCAATGGGGTTCAGATCAGGTGAACAAGGAGGCCATGTCATTAGATTTTCTTCTTTTATACCCTTTCTTGCCAGCCACGCTGTGGAGTACTTGGACGCGTGTGATGGAGCATTGTCCTGCATGAAAATCATGTTTTTCTTGAAGGATGCAAACTTCTTCCTGTACCACTGCTTGAAGAAGGTGTCTTCCAGAAACTGGCAGTAGGACTGGGAGTTGAGCTTGACTCCATCCTCAACCCGAAAAGGCCCCACAAGCTCATCTTTGATGATACCAGCCCAAACCAGTACTCCACCTCCACCTTGCTGGCGTCTGAGTCGGACTGGAGCTCTCTGCCCTTTACCAATCCAGCCACAGGCCCATCCATCTGGCCCATCAAGACTCACTCTCATTTCATCAGTCCATAAAACCTTAGAAAAATCAGTCTTGAGATATTTCTTGGCCCAGTCTTGACGTTTCAGCTTGTGTGTCTTGTTCAGTGGTGGTCGTCTTTCAGCCTTTCTTACCTTGGCCATGTCTCTGAGAATTGCACACCTTGTGCTTTTGGGCACTCCAGTGATGTTGCAGCTCTGAAATATGGCCAAACTGGTAGCAAGTGGCATCTTGGCAGCTGCACGCTTGACTTTTCTCAGTTCATGGGCAGTTATTTTGCGCCTTGGTTTTTCCACACGCTTCTTGCGACCCTGTTGACTATTTTGAATGAAACGCTTGATTGTTCGATGATCACGCTTCAGAAGCTTTGCAATTTTAAGAGTGCTGCATCCCTCTGCAAGATATCTCACTATTTTTGACTTTTCTGAGCCTGTCAAGTCCTTCTTTTGACCCATTTTGCCAAAGGAAAGGAAGTTGCCTAATAATTATGCACACCTGATATAGGGTGTTGATGTCATTAGACCACACCCCTTCTCATTACAGAGATGCACATCACCTAATATGCTTAATTGGTAGTAGGCTTTCGAGCCTATACAGCTTGGAGTAAGACAACATGCATAAAGAGGATGATGTGGTCAAAATACTCATTTGCCTAATAATTCTGCACGTAGTGTACATAAGATCTCACAGCTGACAATACATATCAGAGCAAAATTCAAGCCATGAGGAGGAAAGAACTGCCTGTAGAGATCAAAGATAGGATTGTGTGGAGGCACAGATATGGAGAAGGGTACTAGAAATTTTCTGCTGCACTGAAAATTTCAAAGAACACAGTGGGAGGCCCCCGGAGCTAAATTTCAAGTGTCATAGCAAAGGATACTTATGTCCACGCAAAATTACAAACATTTCTAAAATTCAGTTTTCACTTTCTCACTAAGTGCAGAATGACGGGGGAAAATGTACATTTTTTTTTTACAAGGCCGCAACATAACAAAAGGGGAAAAAAGTGAAAGGGTCTGAAGACTTTCTGAATGCACTGTGTTTGTGCAATATTATTGATAAACTTCTTTGGCTTTGTATAGTAGTATTATTTTTGGCTTCGCATAGCAGTATTATTGATGATGTTTTTACCTTTGCGTGGTAGTATTATTTAAACGCTTTAGTGGTATTATTTGGGCATTGCATAGCAGAATTATTTATGATTTTGTTTTTTGTGTGCTAAGATTATTTAGATATTATATGGGGTATTACTTGTGCTTTGCATATAGCATTTTCTATTTGTTCCGAGGTATAATGTATGTACTGTGTTAATTATTTTATACTGTACTGCGGTATTATTTCTACACTAAATGGTGGTGTTATATGGACAATGTGAGATACAATGAAATCTAAACAAAACAAAAAAAATCAACCAAAAGATGAGGAACTACATACATTTCTGGGCACAAATCATGCTGTGTCCACGTTTGTTTTAATAAAACATCATTTGATCTGCTCCAACAATTCACGGTTGGAACGATATGAAATAAAGCGATTACACTTTATTATCTTAACATTATGTGAAACATTTCAGCAGAGCACTAGATTCACAGTAAATATTTCATGCTGCTGAAGATAATCTGACATCTTGTGGTTGCACTGTAGCCTGTGTGGTAGATATGCTAAGAACTAGCTATCAACATTGTGAAACCATAGTTTACAGAACTGATTAAAGGGTTTCTGTCACCAAAAATACCTAAATTAAACTGTCTGACATTATCGATGTGCTAATGTCAGCTGACCCTAACTAGCCTATTCCTAGTTTTATCCATGCCCCCGTTACTCCATAAATGTAACTTTTATAATATGCAAATTAGCCTCGAGGAGCAGGGGGGGGGGGGCATTGCTCCTGCTCCTAGAGGCTCTGTTCTCTTACCTCTGTCACCGCCCTCCAAGTCTTGATTGACAGGGCCAGGCAGCATTCGCATCCTCCTGCCGGCCCTGAGTGCATGTTAAATCTTGCGCCATGCCGTTCAGTATTCAGCGCAGGCGCAGTAAGGAAGTCGGCAGCCAGTGAGCGTCCTTCTTTCCTTCACTATGCCTGCGCTGAATTCCTGTCACTTTTCAGACCCATACAGTGTGATGCTCACCATGGGTGCTCTCCATTGGAATAGGCCTGGGTCTACAGATCCAGAACCTTTCAGAGCCACCTTGGCTTTGCTAGGCTTTGATCATTGTTTTCATTGTGATTGTATGAAATCTCAATGAAGCAAACATCTTGCAAGATAGCTGTAATTGGCAAACCATTTGGGGAAAGTTCCAGAGACTTAAGGATGATGGCATGGAGCTCAAGAAGCACAGCAGTGTGAACTTGGATTAGACAGACAACATGTTGGATGGATTAATATGGTAGATTTTTAGACACTTTTGTCTAACCTTCACCACCACTTGGTTGACATAAAGAGGCTGTGTAGTGCATAGATATCGATGACCTCAGAATAGGTCATCAATATCAGATCAGCAGGGGTCCTGCTACTGGCAACCCCCGCCGGTCAGCTGTTTGAAGGGGTACCATAGCTGCTTCCACTTCTAAATTACCCGTGCGCTGACTGATTTGCACCAGCTGCGCAGTGTAATAACAACTGCTCATCCCATTAATTTGAATGAGATGAGCAGTTGTAAATACACTGCGCCGCCTCTACAAAGAAGACGAAGCACAGGTGATTTACAAGCGGAAGCAGCTCTTGCACCAGTGCTGGTACCCCATTCATTGACCGGGTGTTAGGAGTCAGACCCCCTGAGGATAGGTCATCAATATCTTTGCACTGCACAACCCCTTTAAACCACAATCCTTTCATGCTAAGCGACACTCCCTTATTGGAGAAGGCGCAAAAAGAGGAGAATATAGAGTTGTAGGCACTCTTAATAAATTTGCATCATCTAGTTTTGAGGGGTTATCCACCTTATGGAGCCTTTTGACCTGTGGAAGGAAGCATACTTACCCGCTCCCTGAACCTGGGTTCCAGCTACTTCAGTCCCCCTCTGCCGCATTTCGGTCCCACTTGTCAACATCCAGTTTGACTGGGTAATGTGTTCCTCTCTGTGACCCACTGATGCGATGCCTGGGGGACACGTCAACCGGATGTCAACAAACAGGACCAAAGCCTAATAGCAGCAGAAGGGGCCTGAAGATACCAGACGTTGCTCGTGTAAACGCCATCCACTTTTTGGAAGAGCGGTGAGAATAGCGTAAAAATGAAAAAAGTCTGACATTTTGGTGCAAGACCCATAAAGAATCGGAATGGCATTATACTGTTCACTTTGCCCTAGGTATAGCATTAGACAAAATATACTGGGCATTGTGTATGGATCTTGGCACTAGACCTTTATCTTGTCCTAATGGTTCACATTTCACTTACAAGGACTAAACAGACATTGGGGGCAATTTGTCAAAGACGTGTTTTACACCGATCTTTGAAATTTCCTACACTCCTGGAGGATGTGACTAATGTAGGACGAGGTCCAGGCCTTGTCATATATTAGGCGCATCCTACGGCTGTCTGTGTGCCAGAATGAATTCTATGGCAGTACCAAGCTGAAAACCAGCGCAAATAAAGATTAATGTGATGGACCTGCTGGCTTTGCCCACTCTCTGCCCTCACCGTGCACCCTTTTTAGAAAGTGGTTTGGACAGAAATGCCAATTAGGACCAAAATATGTTGCAAACATGAGTATTGCAATATTTTCCTGCCAAAATAGAGGCACAGGGAGATTATAAATCCCCCTCTTTAGCTTTAGTTGAAAAAGAGCTACTCCCCGAAATTTACTGTAATCCTTTGCTGCTGACCCGTATTTTGCTTCGTGATTTGGATGGTATAGAAGACAAAGTTCCATCAGAATGAAGAAAACTGCCCCCTGTAATTACAGTAGATATCACATATTGGGACAGTGCAAAGTTCTAATATGTATACATTCTAACGGGGTTTAATGGGGTTTTTCAAAAACCATAATAGATCAAAAGTATAATAGGTCAATTTTCAAGAACCTGTTCTAGAACTGAAACGCATTGGGCTGTGTTCAGTGCCGCAGTGAGAATAAACTACTGATTAATAACTCTGAGTATCGGTCTTCCTTTTCTACCAAAGTTTTGGTGACCTTTTCACTGGTGCTAATGCGCTTCAGTGGAGGCCTGTACCTTCAGATTACTGGTTGCTTTTGGCTGACAGTCACATAGTTCTTTAAAGTCTTCATTTTCTCAGCCCTGTTTACACCAGTGGTTTCCAAACACTCACATCATGTTCCAGATTGGTATTTTTTGCAAAGATTTTAATCATCTCGGATTACAAAGCCCTCATTGTTTTTAGATGGATGCCAGGTTAGATTTACAGACATGAGATGTATTTGGACTCTTTCTGCTGGCATCATATTCTGCTGTCAGCGCAGGCATAGGAGCATTCCTAGGTGAAAAAGCTTCTCAAAAACAAAGCCATGTCATAAACAATGGAATAATGATGAATGATTGTTTTACCGAGAAGATTTTGGTATTGGGTCAAATCATGTAAACATTAACCTTTTTCCTTGTCCCATCAGCACAGCCCTGCTGTAAAAAGAACTTCCAAGTGACCAGCTGGCACAGCGGGTACGGCCGCTGAACCCCTTGGCGATCATCTGTTAGTGCCGGGGGAAGCTGCAATATGTTGGTGACTACATAAAAAATGGTTCCACAGAATCATTCAGGATGGATCCAGCGTCCATAGTGGGGCCCCATTTGAATAGACCATCAGTATCAGACTGGTGAAGGTCCAATACCTGGCACCCCCACCGATCAGCTGTTGTGGCAGGTTGCCGGTGTTGGAAACTATACAGTGGACGGAAGGCTTCATTCACTGTGTAGTTCCTGGTGCCGGTGTACCAGGAACTACACATCCAAACATTCAAAAGTAACCTAAAAACCCAACTCTTCAGGAAAGCCTACCACCTGCAATAAGCATGCTGCCACCACACAGCTAAATGAGCAGCATTTACCCCCACCTACTGTGTTCTCCCCTTCCCTTGTACATTGTAAGCTCTTGCGGGCAGGGTCCTCTCCCCCTCTGTACCAGTCTGTTATTAGCTCCTTGTTTATTATATTTTATATGATGTATGTGTAAACCCCTCTTGATGTACAGCACTATGGAATTAATGGGGCTTTCAAATAAATAATCATAATCATAACAATCATAATAATACTGCAGTTCTGCTCCCATTCACCCATTTGTTGGAATAGGAGTCCAGCTGCAATACTGTGATATGGTCACTACACAGTGGATGGGACCTTGTGCTCCAAGTTGTGTCCACTGTATAGCTTCTGGTGGTGGTGACTGCCCGAATCCGCAGATTATGGGAGTGTGAGGTATCAGACTTCCACAGATCTGATATTGCTGACCTATCCTGAGGATATGGCATCGGTATCTAAGTACTTAAAAAACTCTTTAAACCAGACACAATGCCTTATAGTGCTAGCTCAGCTAAATGCATTGATAGCTTTAACTTAGCGAGATATGCAGGAACCTGGTCCTATCAATCAAGAAGGAGAGGGAGAGGATGGTCTTGCTTTGGGCCAGCCTTTGGTGCACTTAAAGGGGTTCTCCGGGATCTCTTGAAAATCTTACGGTGTGCTAACCGTTGGAGGGAGGATAGTCCGCTCAGTACTTACCTCTCTGTTGCGCTGCCGATGCCTCGGTTATTACATGGGGAATTTAAATAGTTGTTGAAACAGACATTTCAGGGGAGTTGACGGTCCTCTTTAATATCTAGTATGAATAGGTCAAAACAACTATAACCCCATGCAACATGACATCTTGTATGTGGAACACAATGTGTTAATATTGTAGTATCATACATTTTATTTATAAATGCAGCCATGACAGCTAAGTCAAGCCTATTAATCAGAGTATTGTCTGTTAAGGTTATTAGTTGTCCTACAGGTCCTACCTTCTAATTCTATTCTCGCCAACCAGGTTTTCACATTTAGCCTCCATTTGCGAACACAGTTTATTCTAGACACCACCACTATACGTTTTGTTTCTTACCCTGCACTGAACTCTGGTGGCCAAGAGCTCTATGTAATATTGGAATCTCAAGAATCTGTCATCCATCAGAGCGAACACGTAGAGTCTGTGCCTCCCAGTCTCCCATCGTCTGAGATATTTTATTGTTAGAATTTAATTACTGTTAAGTGCAATGTAAATATGAGTGGTGGAAAAAATGTGGTATCCACAATCCCTGAACATGTCTTTCTTCCTGTGCTATGACCTCTCGAAGGCCAGCCACCTGGGCATCCAACCATGCTGACCATACATGAGCTGCTATCTCAGTGATACAGATGGGTGCTTAGTCTTTCTTGAACACCAATTTACAAGCATTGTCCATTCCCAATGTTTCTGTGGGTTTTCATTGTGTCCCTTTCGTGTTTGATGGGCTTTTTCGGTTTCTTCATGCTAGATTCCTTCTTGATATCTCACCTGAGCGCACCAGAGACCATTATCATACGGTGAATACAGCACATGCGCAAGATCTCAAGAAGAGATTGCACATGAAAAAAATGAAACCCATCAATCACCCGTCAAGGGGCAGGAAGAGGGTGCGGGAAGCTTGACTTCAAAAGTGAAAGCAGCTGCCCCCTTTACTTCAAATTTCTCATTTGGAATAAAAACTATGCTTGGGGTTATTGATTCTTAGCCCTTAAGTGTACATGTGAACTGAGATTTGGCATGATCTACGCTACCAGACACTGTCCATGAATAAAAGTGGTGCTGTGTTAAGAAAAAAAACTGATCCTTATCCTTTTTATAATCCTTGATGACTCTTGAGCTCTTAGTAATTGTATATAAAATTGGCAATATTTTTACGTGCATTCTACAGGATATGCCATAAATGTCTGAAAGGTCAAGGTCCCACTCAGGGGTGTACCTATCGAGGGTGCAGAGGTAGCAGTCGCTACTGGGCCCAGAAGCCTGAGGGGGCCCAAAGACCCTTGTGCCACCTAAGAATACACTAGTATTCTAGAAAGTGCACGCTGGTCTAGTTACATCTCTGGCTGAAGAGAAGATGTTAGGTCAAGAATTTGACATGGGCGGGGTGTCGTTTAAATTTTTGCCTCATGAACCATGAAGGCTATGTGCTTCCCTGGCCAAAAAGCACTAAGAGAAGCTGAACTCTTGCATCAGGACCCATAAGCCTTTAGCTACGCCCCTGGTCTCACTGTTTCTTGAGAATAGGGCCTCCTGTGGAATATGCCATAAATGTCAGGATGGAAATACCCCTTTAACATCTACATTTCTATTATAACTCCCTCCAATATTATTTGTTATGTATTTTAATTCTAGGGTATTCTTTGTGCTTTCTTCAAAGGCAGTAATACTTAAAGGGAACCTGTCACCGGGATTTTGTGTATAGAGCTGAGGATATGGGTTGCTAGATGGCCGCTAGCACATCCGCAATACCCAGTCCCCATAGCTCTGTGTGCTTTTATTGTGTAAAAAAAAACGATTTGATAAATATGCAAATTAACCTGAGATGAGTCCTGTCCCTGAGATGAGTCAGGATCATGACTCATCTCAGGTTAATTTACATATGTATCAAATCGTTTTTTTTACACAATAAAAGCACACAGAGCTATGGGGACTGGGTATTGCGGATGTGCTAGCGACCATCTAGCAACCCGTGTCCTCAGCTCTATACACAAAATCCAGGTGACAGGTTCCCTTTAAGAAAAAGTCTAAAGTAAAAAAATAAATAAAAATCAGCTATAATCTAGAATTTGTATGTGTACAGTTTAAATGTCTTGTGCTCCCTTTATGTGGTGTTACGGTCAGGTTTCTACATTGTAGCATCAAGTGACTTAAATATCTATGACACATATTAACACACAGTTCATCTGACTTGGCCCTACAGCAAATGCAGACATCAGACTGGACCAAAAAACATTACTCATCTCTCTCCTCCTCCTGCGAGCGCCTTCGCTATTTGTGCAGCAAGGCCTACACTGTGACCTAATGGCACACATCGTCGGGTCATAGTGCGCTCATACGCACACTACGTCCTGTTCTAAAGCTGTGCGCTGCCAGGATTTAGTGCAGAGCAGACTCCCATAGAAGAAGACTATGTGAGTAATAGTAGTGCTAGGACTTGGAGGACCCCTTTACTCACCACTCCCTGAGCCCTGAAAATAAGTCAATTTGTCCTCCTCCTGAGCCCTTCTCTGAATTTGGGCCCTGTAGCAGCCGCTTCACCTGCTTCCATGGTATCTACGCCATTGCACAGAATAATTTTCTAATAAAGGAAGCCAAGATGTAAAAATTCGGAAGGAAGAATAGAGCATCATGTGATCTAAGTAAAATATAAAAACCAAGCTACTTCTGCATCTTAAAGGAAGTGTGTGACCTATATTTTTGTTTTTATTTTGTACTTGTAGATTTTTTCAAAATTCTAATTTGTGAACATAATTATGGGAGCGGCCATCTTGTCTGACCTGTTGTTAACAGCATCTAGAGATATAATAGTCTGGACCTCATTATTTTCTATGGGAGAGTTTTCAGGACATTCTCTGTGACCTGTTCAAAGTAAATGAGCTGTGATATCACCTATTGTAAATGGTGGATTCTGTGTTATCGTAATATAGGTCATATCTGTCATTGTAATCCTATCTGTGATGATAATGACTGCTGAGGCTATTATTAGACATAGTGGCTTGAGCAAAAACTGCAGGATTTTAGAACAGTTTTCTTTTAAATATACACTCGTTAACATGGAAACTGCAACACTAAGAAGGAAAGGTCGTGGAATTATGGAAATTACTGGATCGATAGACATGTTAATGATATGTAAATGATATAAAATGAAAACTAAATATTTACATCTCTATTTATCCAGTATAGAGTATGTGTGCCACATGCAGAAATACACTCACTTTAATGCTATCAATGAGGTTATTAATGATTGTCAGAGGAATGTTCTGCCACAGTGAATGCACTTGGGAACGCAAATCACCAAGATCCACTGCTGGCAGCTCTCTTTACAATTGCCGACCAATGATGTCCCAGATGTTATCGATGGGCGACAAGCTGCAGGCCATGGTACCAATGGAAAGCATGGTGGCTTAGTGGTTATCATTGTTGCCTTGCAGAGCTTGGGTCCTGGGTTTGAATCCAATCAAAGACAACATCTGCATGTTTGTGTGGGTTTCCTCTCAGTACTCCAGTTTCCTCCCACACTCCAAAGGCATACTGATAGAGAACTTAGATTGATAGCCCCATTGGGGCTTGATGTTAATGTCTGTAAAGTGCAGCAGAATATGGTAGTGCATAAAATAAATGTAATTAAAATAAAAATATGTTTAAAAACTTATGTGATAACACATTCCTTTTAATCCCAGATTTGTTAAATTTTGTGTTCACTGGCATGATGGGAGTCTTTTATGTGGCTCAGATATTGTCTAATTTAATTGAACTATTTGTGAAAATATGAAAATAATATATATTGAAATATGTTGTATCTGCCAGTTACTAATGAGGGTTCCCAGTTGGTTAGGCTCCCATCGGTCAGACATTTATGACATAATCTATTCATATGCCATACACATCCACTTTAGGGAGTACCCTCCAGTCTGTTACTAAGGAAAACTGCAACATTTTTGAATCCTACAAAAAAGTGTAAAAGTAAAGTTATCTTACAGTTTTTGTTATATGATCTACACTAGTGTTGATCGAGCATGCTCGGCACATGGCGGTATTCGGCCGAATACCGCATGTGCTCGAGCGCAATGTTTGAGTCTCCCCCCGCACGTTTTTTGGCTGCTACGCAGCCAATAAACGTGCAGGTAAGTACTGCCCTTCACTGTAATGCCGTAGCCATGTTGGTTACTGGCATTACAGTGATTGGTTGGCCGGAACGCATCATCAGGTGCTATATAGCACCCAGTGACACGTGTTTGGCTCAGTGTTAGTCAGAGAGAGCTGTGCTAAAGAAGGGAAAGATAGTATAGGGAGTGAAATTTTCTTTTTTTCAGTTGAAAAACTTGTCAGAGACCCAAAAGTCCTTTTAAGGACTACTGTTGTGTGTGGCAGCAGCAATATATATTTTAAGAGCAACCTGCGCTAAATTGCTAAAACTTTACAGACCCAAAAGTCCTTTTAAGGACTATTGTTGTGTGTGGCAGCAGCAATATATATTCTTAGCGCAACCTACGCTAAATTGCTAAAACTTTGCAGACCTAAAAGTCCTTTTAAGGACTATTGTGTGTGGCAGCAATATCTATTTTTAGCACATCCTGCGCTAAATAGCGTGCAATAGTCAGGCCGCTGCAGACAGCGACATTATCTGTGCTACATCTCTTGTGTAACGTGTGCGCATCCCAAAAATATCTGTTCTTTGAATTCAGCTAAGAACGCTCCCAGATACTTTAGCTCTCAGACAACACCTTATCTTCTCCAGAGCCCAAAGGTTCCATCCTACCGAAGAGAACACGCCTCCTTGCTGCGTCATATATGCTTTTCTGTTGTTAGTACAGACTCCATTACAAGATGGCGGCTATAGCTAGATATTTACATACCAGAGTTAGTAAAACAATGCACACTGCGCAGATGCCAAGTCTTATCTCTTTTCTTATTTTCACATTTTAGCCAATGTAACAATGCCACATGCCTTAGGGGGAATGCCTCTCTGATGTCTATATAATCTTCTGTACTTCCTGTAATAAACCAGAATTTGCTTTGACCCCAGTGTGTGTGTGTCATAGTTATTTTCTTCCGTGCACATAAAACCCTTGGGTTACTATTAATTTGGAGCAGTAGAGCAAACATAATCAGCCCCGATTGAGGGCATCTTTAACAACAGTGACATTATCTGCGGTACATCTCCTGTGTAACGTGTGCACATCCAAAAAATATCAGTGACATCCAGTGTACTTTTTCCGTAGACGGTGTCCTCTGCGGACAGTGACATTACCTGGGATACATCTCCTGTGTAACGTTTCCACATCCCAAATACCTGTGACATTCCCTGTAATTTTTTATTATCTGCTGGTGACATCAGTGACATTATCTGTGGTACTTCTCCTGTGTAACGTTTCCACATCCCAAATACCTGTGACATTCCCTGTAATTTTATATTAGCTGCTGCTGACATCAGCGAAATTATCTGCGGTATTTCACCTGTTTAACGTTTCCACATCCCAAATACCTGTGACATCCAGTGTACTTTTTCCGTAGACGGTGTCCGCTGCGGACAGTGACATTAACTGCTCTACATCTACTGTGTAATGTGTGCACATCGAAAAAAATATCAGTGACATCCAGTGTACCTTTTCCGTAGACGGTGTCCGCTGTGGACAGTGACATTACCTGGGGTACATCTCCTGTGCAACGTTTCCACATCCCAAATACCTGTGACATTCCCTGTCATTTTTTATTAGCCGCTGCTGACATCAGCGACATTATCTGTGGTATATCTCCCGTGTGACGTTTCCACATCCCAAATACCTTTTTTTATTTTTTTGCGCATACACTTACAAATCCTACGCTACTGTACGTGTGACATACTTTCAAGCATATATAACATTTAATATGAAGAAGGCGAGCAGTAAGGGACAGGGAAGTGGCCGTGATGCTGATGGTGCACACAGAGGCAGTGGCCCTGGGCATGGTGAAACTGTGCATGCTGCCAGAGCACAAGAAAAAAAAACCATCCACGATACCTAGCTTCATGTCTCAGTTTGCAGGGCGGCGCAGGACAACACTCTCGAGGTCAGACCAGTGTGACCAGGTGGTCGGTTGGATTGCAGCAGATAATGCTTCCAGTCGGTTAAGCACCACCCTGTCTTCCACCAAGTCCAGTCTCAGTAGCCAAGAGTCTGGTCAACACAATTCTCACCCTGATCCTCCTTCCTCCCACCATGGAGAGTCTTGCCAAACAAGTGATCCCACATTTGGATATTCTGAGGAGCTCTTATCAGAGCCATTCCTTCATTTGGGCCTCTCGACAAGCCCGCTTGAAGAGGGACATGAGATCTTGTGCCATGATTCCCAAACTCTTGAGCATCCACAGTCACAAGAAGATGATGGTGGGGAATGGCAATTAGTGTTTCACGAGGTGGATGATGATGAGACACAGTTGTCAATAACTGAGGTTGTTGTTAGGTCAACAAGTCAGGAGGATGAGCAGAGTGAGGAATTGGAAGAGGAGGTGGTGGACGAGGAAGTCACTGACCCAACCTGGGAAGGTAGCAAGCCGAGCGAGCACAGCAGTACAGAGGGGGAGGGATCCGCAACACCACAACAGGCTGGAAGAGGCAGTGGGGTGGCAAAAGGAAGAAGGCGGGCCACACCAAACAGGCCCACAACTGTTCCCCGGAGCACACCCTTGCGCTAGGTGTTTTGCAGTCTGGCGCTTTTTTTAGGAAAGTGCAGACGACAAAAGAATTGTAATTTGCAGGGGCGTGAACACTAGCAACCTCACCACCACCAACATGATCCACCACATGGCATCAAAGCACCGTAATAGGTGGGTCGAATGCCTAGGTCCACAATTTGTGGACCCAGATTCCCATGTGTTACGTGCTGGCCAATCCCCCGTCGAAGGCGCAGGCCCGGATGTCTCCCTCCCTGCACCTGGACCTTCATAAGCACCATCAGCTAGCACATCCACTTTCATGTCCCAGCGCAGCATACAAATGTCCTTACCCCAGGCATTTGAACGCAAGCGCAAATACCCAGCCACCCACCCACAGGCCATAGCACTAAATGTGCAACTTTCCAAATTATTGGCCCTGGAAATGTTGCCATTTAGGCTTGTGGACACTGAGGCCTTCTGCAGCCTGATGTCGGCGGCCGTCCCTCGTTACGCAGACCCCAGCCGCCACTATTTTTCACGGTGTGCCTTGCCCGCCCTACACCAGCATGTGTCCCGTAACATCACCCGTGCCCTGACCAATGCAGTTACTGGGAAGGTCCACTTAACCACTGACACATGGACAAGTGCTTTCAGCCAGGGATGCTAAATTTCTCTAACTGCACACTGAACGTTGTGGAGGCCGGGAGCAAGTAGTAACCTGGGATGGCACAGGTACTACTGATGCCAAGGGGCATTCCATCAGGGTTTCCGCCACCACCTACATTAGAGGCTCCACCCACCACTTCTCCTTCTCCGCCTCCTCCTCCACTTCCACCTCAGAATTATCCTCTTGCAGCACCAGTCAGCCATCAGTCAGTAGCTGGAAGCAGTGTAGCACTGCAGTGGGGAAGCGGCAACAGGCCGTGCTTAAGCTGATCTGCTTAGGTGACAAACAGCACACCGCCGCAGAGCTGTGGCAGGGGATAAGAGACCAGACTGAGCTGTGGCTCTCTCCACTCAACCTAGAACCAGGCATGGTTGTGTCTGATAATGGCCGTAACTTGGTGGCGGCTTTGGAGCTCGGGAAACTCACACACATCCCATGCCTAGCACACGTCTTCAACTTAGTGCTTCAGAGGTTTCTCAAAACCTACCCCAATTTGCCTGAGCTACTGGTGAATGTGCACTGCGTGTGTACTTATATCCGCAAGTCATCGACAGCTTCCGCTGGTCTGTCAACGCTGCAGCAGCGCTTGCAATTGCCAGCTCACCGACTGTTGTGTGACAGGAGCACGCGCTCCGACTCGACGTTCCACATGTTGGCCAGGCTTTGTGAGCAGCAGAGGGCAGTAGTGGAATACCAGCTGCAACATGGTCGTCGCATTTCCAGTCAGCTTCCGCTCTTCACAAGCGAGGAGTGAGCATGGATGTCTGACCTCTGTGAAGTTTTAAGAAACTTTGAGGAATCAACACAGATGGTGAGCGGTGATAGCGCTATTATCAGCGTCACCTTCACACTTCTGTGTCTACTCAAACGCTTGCTGCTCACAATTAAAGCCGACTCTTTGCATGTGGAATAGGTGGAGATGGGGGAAGACATTACACAGGGTGATATCCAGACCACCCTCAGTTCAACTTCTCGGCACAAATTGGATGATGATGTTGAGGAGGAGGAGGAGGAGCAGGAGACGGTTGCCTCCGCTACAGAGGGTAGTACCCATGGAAGTTTAATTCCATCTGTTCAGCGTTGATGGGCAGAAGAGGAGGAAGAGGATGAGGAGATTGAGAGTCATCCCCCTGATGACAACAGCGAAGTCTTGCCTTTTGGGACTCTGGCACACATGTCTGACTTTATGTTAGGCTGCCATTTTTGTGACCCACGCGTTTTACGCATTTTGGACAACACCGATTACTGGTTGTTCACCCTTTTTGACCCCTGCTGCAAAGAGAACTTCTCATCTCTTATTCCTGTAGTGGAAAGGACGAGCAAAATGGTGCAATACCAGAAGATCTTTGTGGTAAAATTGCTCCAAAAATTTCCAGCTGACAATGCTGGCGGCAGGGTACGTAGTTCCTTGGGCAACTGAGGAGGGGAAACAAGGGAAACACACAGCAGTTCCAATAGAGGCAGGGCAACACTATCCAAAGCCTGTGACAGTTTCATGACACCCCGCCAGCACCCTGACCCTGATGCGCGGCCTAGTGTCACAAAGAGGGAAAAATTTTGGAAGATAGTGAAGGAGTACGTAGCAGACCGTGTCAGCGTCCTCAATGATCCCTCTGTGCCTTACAACTACTGGGTGTCCAAGCTGGACACATGGCATGAACTGGCGCTCTACGCTTTGGAGGTGCTGGCCTGCCCTGCCGCCAGTGTTTTGTCAGAGCGGGTATTTAGTGCTACTGGATGCATAATAACTGATAAGCGCATCCGCCTGTCAACTGAAAATGCTGACAGGTTGACTCTTATAAAAATGAACAAGGCCTGGATTGCCCCTGACTTCTCTACTCCACCAGAGAAAAGCGGCTGAACATAAAGGCACTTTAAATGTGTTTTTTTATAATGTACTGAATACACTGTATTCCCATGCACCCCTTCAACCACAAAAAAAGGTATATGGTTAAATCTTCCTTTTCTCGTCCTCCTCCTTTTCCATCATATCAACATGCTTATTAGTCTGCCCTTGCTCCTAATGTTGTAGAGGGTCAGCTCACCAGCAGGCCCTAACCTACAATCTTTTAGAAGGTCAGCTTACCTGCAGGCCCTCGCATATAATGTTTTAGAGGGTCAGCTCACCAGCAGGCCCTCACCTACAATCTTTTAGAGGGTCAGCTCACCTGCAAGCCCTTGCATGTAATGTTTTAGAGGGTCAGCTCACCAGCAGGCCCTCACATACAATCTTTTAGAGGGTCAGCTCACCTGCAGGCCCTCGCATATAATGTTTTCGAGGGTCAGCTCACCAGCATGCCCTCACCTACAATCTTTTAGAGGGTCATCTCACCTGCAAGCCCTTGCATGCAATGTTTTAGAGGGTCAGCTCACCAGCAGGCCCTCACGTACAATCTTTTAGAGGGTCAGCTCACCTGTAGGCCCTCGCATATAATTTTTTCAATGGTTAGCTAAGCAGCAGGCACTCGCCCATAATGTTTTCAATGGTCAGCTCAGCATCAGGCACTTGCCCATAATTTTTTCGATGCTCAGATCAGCAGCAGGCACTCGCCCCTAATGTTTTAGCGAGTCATCTTTGCAGCAGACCCTCATCCCTAATGTTTTAGAGAGTCAGCTCAGCAGCAGGCCCTCACCTGTAATGTTTTAGAGGGTCACCAGCAGGCCCTTGCTCCTAATGTTTTTGATTGTCACCAGCAGGCCATCAATCATAAGTTTTCAAGGGTGTATGATGCCCTCCTTTATGTGTAATAAAGGGTGTATTGGAGTGCCGATTCCTTGTAATTTTTGGAAGCCCTTTCACTTAGCGCATATGCTTTATGAGTGTAGGAGTCCCACTACCTGAACAATTGTACCACAATGTGAATGAGGCCCTTCATTATGTGATATACAGGTTGTATCGAAGTGCCTCTTCCTTGTAATTTTTGGCAGCACTTGCACTTTATATACAAGTAAATATACAGGAAAGAATGTTTCCTAACAATTTTTCCTCTAAAATCGATTTTATCTTCGGTTTTGTGCGTATTAGTGTCAGTCTGTAAAAGTGGCGTACTACTCGGACAACATTGTTCCCAGCAGTGACCTGGGAGTCCAAGATGCATCCAGGCATCCTCCCCATGCTGTTCCTGAACCATTTTGGTGGTGTTTCCATCAATTTCTGACCTTTTCCTATTAACCAGTCACCCTCCCCTCTTCAGAGCAGGGGGTGCCTGGTTTAATGCTCGGGTTCTCCCATTGACTTCCATTGTGCTCGGGTGCTCGGTAGAGCACCCGAGCATCCAGAGGTGTTCGACCCGAGCACCCGAGCACTTTGGTGCTCGATCAACACTAATCTACACTATGGTATGATGTTTACCAATGGGAAGTTTACAAGATGAAGAAACCACATGATTTTATCACACCTATCGTGGAGTATAGTGATACTACAAAGGTTACTACTCCCTATGTTGATATACACTGCCCGTCCCAAAAAAAAGTCGTCACCAGAAATATTTAGTTGGACCACCTTTAGCTTTGATTACGGCACGCATTCGCTGTGGCATTTTTTCGATAAGCTTCTGCAATGTCACAAGATTTATTTCCATCCAGTGCTGCATTAATTTTTCACCAAGATCTTACATTGATGATGGTAGAGTCTGACTGCTGCACAAAGCCTTCTCCAGCACATCCCAAAGATTCTCAATGAGGTTAAGGCCTGGACACTGTGGTGGCCAATCCATGTGTAAAAATGATGTCTCATGCTCCCTGAACCACTCTTTTACAATTTGAGCCCGATGAATCCTGGCATTGTCATCTTGAAATATATGCCCGTGCCATCAGGGAAGAAAAAAATCCATTGATGGAATAACCGGTTCATTCAGTATGTTCAGGTAGTCAACTGACCTCATTCTTGGAGCACATACTGTTGCTGAACCTAGACCTGACCAACTGCAGCAACCCCAGATCATAGCACTGCCCCCACAGGCTTGTACAGTAGGCACTAGGCATGATGCGTGCATCACTTCATCTGCCTCTCTTCTTACCCTGATGCGCCCATCACTCTGGATCAGGGTAAATCTGGACTCATCAGACCACATGACCTTCTTCCATTGCTCCAGGGTCCAATCTTTATGCTCCCTAGCAAATTGAAGCCTTTTTTTCTGGTTTGCCTCACTGATTAGTGGTTTTCTTACGGCTACACACAATCCCTTGAGTTCCCTTTGCATTGTGTTTGTGGAAAGGCTCTTACTTTCACTATTAAACATAGCCCTGAGTTCTACTGTTGTTTTTCTTCAATTTGATTTCACCAAACATTTAAGTGATAGCCGATCACGATCATTCAGGATTTTTTCCCCACCACATTTCTTCCTCGAATACGATGGGTCCCCACTATCCTTCCAGTTTTTAATAATGCGTTGGACAGTTCTTAACTCAATTTTAGTAGTTTCTGCAATCTCCTTAGATGTTTTCTCTGCTTGATGCATGACAATGATTTGACCCTTCTCAAACAGACTAACATCTTTTCCACGACCACGAGATGTGTCTTTCGACATGGTTGTTTAAGGAATGAGAAGAAACTCATTGCACCAGTTGGGGTTAAATAACTTGTTGCCAGCTGAAAGATAATCGCCCATGCAGTAATTATCCAATAGGAGGCTCATAACTATTTGCTTAGTTAAATCCAGGTGGCAACTTTTTTTTTGGACAGGCAGTGTATATGAAGTTACTTACACCGAATGTTTCATGAGTCTATGATATTTTTCTATTTTCATATAATTCCTTCATAAAATGGACTTGCAGACATTACCTTAAAAGCAGAAAACTTTTTTTATTACAATGATCCCAGTTTTTTACTACGGAAATGTTATCTGTGTAAAAATACCAGACACACGTACGTGATGCATAGCATGGAATTAATTACTTAATAGTATGTGCATTATTCATCACTTTCCCATACATTACATCTATGGATTGCTCCCCCAACTCGCTACCCCAACATATTAGACTCTCGCCTACAGTAGAATCCTTCAAAAGAAACCTAAAAACCCACCTCTTCAGACAAGCCTACAACCAGTGACCCTGCTGCCTCTATACCGCCATGATCAGCTTCCCCCTCACCTTCTGTGTCCTTCTCCCATACCATGTAGATTGTAAGCCCTCACGGGCAGGGCCCTCTCTCATTCTGTACCAGTTTGTAACTCATCTTGTTCATGCTTAGTGCAATTGTCTGTATTATGTATGTGCACCCCTTTTCATATGTACAGCGCTATAGAATGAATGGTGCTTTAATAATAATAAATAATAATAATAATAATATGGATTAGCTGACTGTGGTATTCCTTGGTAGGAAGTACCAAGACTTTGTAAACAACAGAGGAATAAACGGTCCCTTATTCCCATGGACCCACTAAAATGTCCCCTCCCCATTGAAGAAATAAGATAGAAATCAGATGCTCTGCAATACACTCATGGGTGACACAATCATGTTTAGGAAATGGAAAACAATGGAAGTCTGTGCCATTGAAGCCATAGCATCAGATCATAATGCCAGGGGAAATTTAAATATGTAATCTTCATATGGTTTGTTTAACCTTATTTTAAGACTCCATGTGTCAACAGGCAAAGGAGTTTGTAGATACGTGTATTTCTGATGACTGAACTAGTGTTGGGTACCTGAAGATTAGAAGAAAGCCTGAGGCTGGCCAGTTACATATGATATGAGGTGGTATAGCCTGTCCATTATGGTGGGATTGGCTGACTTCTGTATATTGGGGTCTCTTGACTTCCTCCCTGTAGACAGAAGTTAGGGAAAGATGAATTGGATATGCTGAGTTCCAAGCTGCCCAATCCTTTCACTGCCTCTGGCAACAACTTCGTCCCTTCTCTCTGAGCGTCCATGCTTATTGTGGAGTCAGGTCAAATTAGCTTTTGGCATTGTATTTATGGCCAGCTCAAAGGGGTCACTAGCCGACTACACAGCAACCTCTTTCATGCGGGTCCCTACACTAGTGGGTACAGTACTAGATGGCAACCACTGCTGCTACAACACTGCATCCACGGGAGAAGGGTGCTAGTATCAAGAAAAAACAATAGCAGGGACAGGATGCAAATATGTCATAAGTGTACAAAACGAGAATCACACATGTTATACATTGAGCTATTGCTTTTTGTACTATATTATAAATACCCAATCTTCCATATAGTCTTTATTCATGAACATTCTTGCATGACAAAGATGCTGTTGGCCACATTGTTTTACTTTGGAATTCAAAGTATGTCTAATGCATTAAGCTCTTCAACAGTAACCTTCATTTAATTGTTTTTGGAAAAGACTACTACAAGCAAATATGAAAAACTTTGTAATATATCTCAGCATAGAAAGATGTTCCTTCTCCTCTTATCAGTACCCTCTCCTGATCCTCCCCCCTGCACTAACTGTAAATTCACTGCTCTGATCTCTCTATAGAGAACATGGACTGCCTGCTCACTGAAGGGTCAGATGAAAACATAATGACTACAAATGTAGAGATACTGACACAAAGACTGCTGATTTGTAAGTAATGTACAGTCTTAATCAACTGCTGGATGTGCATTTAAACTGCTTATTACTGCTGTATGATGATCTCCATTATTGCTGCTACTTCTGAGGGTATGTGTTAGGACGAACTAGAACCACAACCAGGGAACACCAAAACTGCTACCAGCCTTACAAAACCACTCCAGGTAATATAAAACTAAGCCTAACCCTAGATATTCACCTATAGCCTGCTTCATGATGGACCCAGGATACCCCTGCAGAGCTGATAACAGGAAACTTGTAAGGGAACACTAGTAGCAGACCTTTAAGAATAACCAGGAAGGTACAAAGAGAAGAAAACAAGCAGGGTCAAAACTAGGAAAAGACATACACGGTCAATGCAGAACATGAATGGAAAATCCACAGGAAAGGCGAAGGTCAGAAACCAGGAGAGTCAATATAAACAGGAACAGCAGGTACAAAAGTACATTACCAGATGTAAGATCTCTAGATGTCAGAATTAAGTTGAACAGTATAGAGCCGAGAATACTAACTGCAATCAAAGGCATGGTTGATAGGAAACAGCAGACTTAAATCCCCTGCATAGTTCTGGGAACAGAATTTTTCATGTATTTCTAAACCTAGCGGGAGATTTGGAGCAGTGCATCAGAAAAATCAAGTTCAGGTTTGGAAATTTATAATGGCTTCATAAGGTTCTATATTATGTAGCTGTAGGCATTCCATTTGTCACCATATGATGCTTTTGTACAGTCCTATTTGTATATGGAATCCAACATCCAACAAAACATGGATGGCATATGGAAAAAGTACGATAAACTTCCAAGGTGCCATATTACAGCTCTGTAGAGCTGTAGAACAGTCATGTGCCTGGCCTCTAAGTATGGTTTCAGCTTGAACTGTTAAGTTCAATTCCTCAGTGTCTTGGACCAGAGGTCCTTTAGTCATGTCTAGACTAGTATATCAGTGTCAAGGGATATTGTTATCCTTCTTGGAAAATCTTGAGTTTTATCTTGGTTTGTTCATAATATCATTTTCGGCCAAAACGCCCAGTGTTCTTTTTCTAAGGCCCCAGTGATTATTATGGAAACATAACCTATTATATAACATTATAATCACACAAAGTAGCCAATTTTATGTTCCCTGGCACCATCAAGCATTCTGGCAATTTTTGTCTGCTCCTCTTGTGTTCAACACCAAACCACCAGAGACACAATAATGTGAAGAGATCATGGGAAAGGCTACATCGAGAAGCTTTCAATTCTATCTGTACCTTTGTCCTGTTCTAGAGATTAAAAAATTACATTGAAAACTAGATTGTGGAATCAGTCACCAAATTGGGCATATGGGTTGCTCCACTAAATAAAATAAAGAACCATGTCTAAAGACCTCCATACACATTAGTGTATTGTTGGCAGAACCCACTGTGGACGGCAAGTTTGTCTGACAGTCTAATGAGTCTGGGGAGCTCCTGACTCTCCCTTGGCAGATAATGTCAGGGAGAAAAGGATCGGGTGAAGTGATTATTTTCGGCCAATCCTTTTGTTGTCCCAGGAGATAAGCCGCGTGCAGAAGTGTATAACGGTGGCTTTCTCCCCTCTCCTCACTGACACCACCTACACACTTGGCTGAAGAGAATATGTAAGTGTATGGAGCAGTCGAAAGAGAGTTGGGAGAGATATCTGATTGTTTGCCCGACAGGTATAGAATGTATATAGCCAGCTAAAGGCAGCCAGGAAAGTACCAGATTCTATAATTTGTGACCATGAAGTCAGTTTAGTACTATTCCAAATCTGTGTTGAAAATCATGGTATTAAGGTTCACTTTAATTAAAGAACAAAAATAGAAATGTCTTCCGTTCCATTGCCATCATCATGACTGAGTGTGCTTAATGATTAGTGAATAGGTTGCAACTGTAGCTGCTTCGTAATAATATAGATACAATTCAAAGCTGAAAGCCTCGGTCACCAGACAAAAAAGTCAAAGCATGTGGCTCTAGTGCCAAAGCTTAGCTGCACCATTGCTAAACGCAATTCTTTTCAATACAATATCATCAGAAAATTGGAGCTATTTTATTAATAAATATGCCCTAATGTCACTGTAAAACCTGCAAGAGATACAGATGACTATACCCATAAGGGCACATTCACACTGTGCAGAATGATATGGGAGAAGGCTGTACCCTGGTGGATGCACAGTTGTGTTCATCCTATAAATTTGCTGTAGTGCAATAACATACCTTCCAACTTTTTGGGAGGTCAGAGAGGGACCCTTATGGCCCATGGTGTGAAAGATCCATTTTTTCCTGCATATTTATACACTTCAATAGTTTTCTTTTACACATTAGTGCAAAACATTATCTGAATATAGAAAACTCCAAAATCCAAAAGTCATCAAATAATGAAGTAGTATACAAATTGGGCAGCTTGGCACTGGATAAATCTGTGGTGACTACAGATAGCAATGAGGTTTCCCAGGAATCATCGACACATCATCTGCACATCCATATGGCATACAGGTGGCTTTTTTCCCCCCAGACCCATTCATATGAATGAATGGGTGTTGAATGGAAAATGGACAAGAATGGTGCATGCTGAAATTTGGTCCTTGTAGAAAAACCGAAGTGTGAATTGCTCCATTTGCTTTAATGACTTCATGTGCTATGTATTTGCAGTCCGGATAGCATATTGTAAGACACTCTCCTGTTTCACGGCCCACTGGGTCCCCCAGGAATTCTCGTAGGGCTCGGCCTGCAGGGAACCCCATTGGAGCAGCGGGACAGGTCACGCATGTGCCTGCGGAATCTTCGGTTCCGACTCCTTTGTGGGTGGACGCGGTTCCGGCGTCCTTGCCCACGCGATTGCGTATCCATGCTGGGCCGCTTGAGTGTCCGCGTGCATGCTTGAGAGGAGGTTCGCAAAGGGTTACGAGGCCGAACGAACGCACATCTTATTCGATACGCCGGCCGCTGACGGGGAATATACCTGTACATAAACCCTAGTAGATTAGAGGTCAGGCATGGGTTAAGTGATCAATGACCAACCAAGTCCGCACAAGTGTCAGGGATTAGGATAATTATATGGCTTATGAGGAATAGACACATGGCCCTCTGTGATTGGCTAGTAGGTGTTTAAGAGGTGATCTCCCTGGATGGTCAGTGCCCACTGTTGTTTGACAACCTGGGTGTACTGTATGTTGCTGTGCACATTCTTCCAGACTACCTGTACCTCTGAGTTTCTTAATCCATCTCTAGAGACTGCCTGTGGGAAACTTCTATGCGGAACAGTTTGTCTCGTGTTGGACATCGGATCGGACCCTGGAAATGTCTCGTCCCTAGGTACTATGTTACACGGACTATTTCTGTGCATACTGTATGAACTTTGGCCTGGTCTGGCTGTCCCTTGTGAGTTTATTTTTCTGCACAAGTTATTATTTGGATTGATTACCTGCATATGACTTCTGGTCTGGAATGTACTGCCGTCATTTAATAAATCCACCATTGTTTAAACTCTGTCTGGTTGTTTGGGGTTCTGCACCATTACACATATGGATAGAAATAACTGCTATCTGAATTAGGCCTTAATAATATTATGAGTTTTTTCACTAGGATACACCATAAATGTCAAATAGTTTAGGTCCCAACTCTGGTACCCCTATCTCAAGGATTTGCCTCAAGTAAATGGACAGTGAGTCAAGCATGCGCAGCCCCCCCTCTATTCAATGCTATGGGACTTCTGAAAACAGCCCTTTCTGCTATTCTGCAAAGACATTAACTTTTAACTTTATTGCACTTTGAAGGGTTAACTTGCACTGTGACTTTTGCTGTTTTGTGCACTTATACTGTTTCATATTATTGAACTGCTCTTGTGTGTTTATTGTAATATATCCTGTTAATTTGCACTGTTATTAAACTGCAGCTGCACTGCACTGTGGAAAGGGTTAATATACAGCTAGCTAATACAGACAGACTTTATACGTTTCTAAGTATATACATTTTTGGAGGGGAAAAAAACAAACACTGACCATCTGACTGGAACAACTGCTTAGTCGTTCCCATATACTTGCCCTAAAGCTCTATACAAGTATATGAAAGACTAAAATTGTAACGTTGTTTCTTTTTAGGCTGTGCTTCTCCGGTATGCCAGAAAAACAGGGGAATTATACGCGAGGACACAGTGTGAGCAATAGATGGGCCGAGGTAAATACAGTTCTGGTTACTCACGGTCTGTCGTCCCTGGGCAGGCTCACATAAGTGAAAAAGAGAACGGCACAAGGATTCTCTGGGGCACACTCTGGTGTAAGGGACACTGGCCAGATGGTGGTTCGAGGTGCCCTTGATGAACTGTATCAATGTGCCTATGGCAAGGTCCCTTGTAGTCGTGACGCCAGAACCTTTTGTGGTGGTACAACCATTTACTGTAGTGTTAACTGAGGAATTGGAGACTGAGACGGGGATGGTGCAATCCAACTTATAATTTTTACTGAACGTTGCTCCTGGTAACGATTACATCCAAGTATAAAACAGTCTCTAGTACATCCAGATATAAAATACAGTCTCTAGTACATCCAGATATAAAATACAGTCTCTTGTACATCCAGATAAAAAATACAGTCTCTTGTACATCCAGATATAAAATACAGTCTCTTGTACATCCAGGTATGAAATACAGTCTCTCATGCATACAGGGGTAGGATATTGTAAGACCTCAGATAAAACCGGCTCTTTGTCTTTAATATAAATATGAAAGCTACTGTTTCAGACTAGGCTTTTGAAGTATAAAAAGTCTTAGGCTGGTAAAAACTCTCGCCTTATTCTAACCTGAATTAAAGGTGGTTTTCAGAATCCTTGAACCTCTATTTTCCAGTGCTTTTCCGACAGTAAGCCTAACTGCCCTCAGGATTTAAACTGGAGATGTGGATGCCAGAAGATGTGTCCTACACCTAATTGCAAAGGTGCCTGGGAAGCCTTTGAGTATGGCCGTTTGCTATCCTTTGACTTGAATAAAAGATACTAATCCCCTTGAATACTTGCTGTTTGCAGCTTGTCACTGGTCACCCCGGAGGAGCGAGCTATAGAAGTAGATTTCTCACTTCTGGGCTGAATCTTGTGGCTTTAACCCTGGACTGTGGAGCCAACAGGGAGAGAGCAGAGAGGCAGGAGGCCTCCCTCCAGCAGGCAGCTACATCATGGCTGCTCACTGACTAAACTAGTCTGAACCTGCCTAACTGGGCCTGAGCTAAGCTATGTATACACTGTAACACTGCCCTATCTAGTGGAGAAACTAGTGTAGTGCACCCTAACTAAGCCTGTGTAAAGGATCTTACATGTAAAATCACATTGTGACATGGGAGAATATGACATGAGATGAAGTACAGCATACAGGCATAATATATGACAATAAAACACAATAAAACTAGTTTGCGGTGCCCACGATCACGTAGTGGGACACTGCACTTCTCCACTCCACCTCTCCCACTAGAAGATTCTAGTTCAGCTAGAAACTGTATATAAGGAGAGCAGTCAGAAACCCTAGTTGTCTGCAGATAGGGATCCATGTTTAGTAGCAGAGAATCTGCCACTGTGCAGATAGGGACCAGTGCTTAGTAGGAGAGACTGCATGAGTGACCAGAAGATGTTGAGAGAGGGATATTCTGCCACAGATCCTTGGCCACCAGCCCTGTGACCAGGGAGCCAGTGGATGACTGAGTCACAGCCCCTGAGCCACCAGATTTGGCCAGGGAGCCAGTCTCCTTAAAGAGAGAGAGAAACAGCTACCGCAGGCCTTTCCTCAGAACAAAACCTTCTTCTGCCAGGGAGGAGACCGGAAAAGCCAGCTCAGTGCCTTGCCTCCAGTAAAGAAGCACACTGCAGACCCTGACTCTCTGGACTTATTTCCCATTGGGGTGCACCACCCATTACCATACATTCCAGAGAGCAGCAAAAAGTTGTGACACCTTAATGGTGTCTGGTGAACCCAGTGTAGCTTTGGGGCCACCCCAGACCTGGATACTACATATGGAATATTTTATTGGCATGACCTAAATGTACAGATGGGAATCCACCTTTTTTTTTTGTTTAAAAAATTTATTGATTGGTGTGCAGTGTGGTTAGGCACTCATACATGCACAAATACACATGCACATCCAGAATGTACTAATGTGATATACAGTGAATTTTTCTTTATATTTTACATGGCAAACTTCTTTCTCTAAACCTTTATATTTTGTACCTTTGTGTACTGTTGAGTGAGTGATTATAGCCTGTGGAATTTTAATTATGGCAGGGCTCACATGTTTGGGACAAGAATCTGTAGTATGGTATTTATTTTGTCTTTTTTTTTCATAGAGGATGATTTTTGTGATAGCAATCCATCCCCCGTTAACTTTGTGGTAGTAGGTATCAGTTCATTTTGATGAGAACTCCTACAAATTTTATGGAGCTTTTCTGACATGGTTAAAATGTTTTTGTATTCTTTGTTCCTGTGCTGAGCTTTCAACAATGTTCTCTTGTGGGAAGGGCTTATGTGGTTGTATCCTCATGATAATTCCTGTATTGTTCCCTAAAAGCACATGGCTATCATTGGGACATTCTGCGGGTCCATTTTCATATCAATGTCCACCTCTTTACTGACACCACTCACTGCCAAACTAAGTCATTTAGAAGTGGGTATAGATAAAAAACAATAATTTAGATTCACAAAATCCAACACTATACTATGTATGGGAGGAAATCTTGGCATGGTGACAAGATGCAGAGAAGTCCTTCTTTTAAATGTCTACTTTCAACCGTTACCAGATCCAGCTGGAACATTTCCCAAGACTTTATGGTTCTGACAGTAAAGTAATACTTTACAGCTTTGAGATGAAATTGTATTTCTTTTAACTGTAACCAGTAACCCCAAGTTCTCTATAGGGTCTGTCAAAAGAGTGATTGACATCAGTTTTTATAGGGGCTATTTACATATTAATATGAGAGTATCTACCTCAGCCTTCTCTTCACTAAGGTGAATAAATGTAGTTTTGTAAGCCTTTCCTCATAACAGATCTTCCATAACTCTTCTTCATTTGGTTGCCATTCTTCAGCCTTTTTCCAAAACTCTGATATCTTTCTATGGACTGGTGCCAAACATGTGACTGCATAATTCAAGATCCATACATACTAGTGATTTATAAAGCGGTAAAATAATACTCTAGGAGGCAACATGTTGATGCAGCAGATTGGCATTATGTGCTATAATTGTGATGTCACCCAATGGTGATCCAAATATTCCTATAATAGTTTCTACTGGGCTTATTCTAAAGTCTATGAGCCATTACATATATAAAATGTTGTGATTTTCAGATTTCTACCTTTATACAGTCAAGAACAAGAAAAGAACTAGGAAGAACTAGGAAAATTAACCACAAATTGGTAACTGTGTCATTGAGTATTAACTTGATTGAAAGACTTTATTCTTTCTGTAACTATAAACCTAGCCTTAATATATTTTCTGTCAGTTACTGTACTCCAGTTCCTGAGCAATAGAATAATGTAATATTGCGTTACTCTTTGGAGATGATTAAAATTAGGTTCCTACTACTCAATAGTTGTCATTCAACCAGCAGTTCCCAAAACTATTGCCAAAGAACGCCTCTCATCTATTTTCCAGTCTCCAGGAGAGTAAACCACCGGCTTACACTGGGAACATTTTTTGTGTGATCTCATCTTTAACCACATCTGTCAGTGACCAACACTCACAAGTGATTGAATGGAATGAGACAACGGTGTACATGTTCTGTGGAGGTATACTAGATCTGGGCTACAAAACTCGAGTCATGTGGTAAACCTCCTTTGGTATTCCCTCCATTGAGATTATACATCATGACTCTTCTTGTGGATTTTACAAACCATAAGTCATTAATTATGTTATGTTAAGCATAATTCATCAGGTTTGGGCTCTGATTTATGTGACTTACGTTGGGTTGTGTAAAAAGTGTTTCTATTTTTTTTATGACAGGGCAGGTCTCTATGGTATGAGACAGTGATCTACAGAACAATGTGTCACGTACCAAACCGTGCAGTAGTAGGCATAACACAGTATATCAGTTTTGTCTACAGTGTTCCTTTAAGTTGTATTATAGTAGTAGTATTAAGTAGCATTATAGTCCCACATGAACAGCCCTGGAAAATCCAAGAGCAGGTCAGGACAAATAAAAAGTGTCTTGGGTTACCAGTGTATACTGTGCATCAGATAGTCTGGGAATCAGTGCGGCCATCTTGGAGGACAGAAGAGGAGTTCAGAAATCGATAGATCTGCAGTTGAAAAGATGAAAAGGAGGGTGCTAAGTAAGAATTATGTTCCCTCCACACTTAATGTGATTTTCTTTTCCTAAACTGGAGGGTTGCTTTCAGTTTCAAATATAACTAATGGATGTACAGGACTATTGTTCGTCACTGATTACTCTACTAGCATGGACATGGATAAATGGATATAAAATAAAGGTTAACAGATAGCTGCCATCTTCGAATACTATGAACGCACATAAGATAAATTTAGCCTGATAACTAGGTTCTACGCTGGATTTTCACCATTAGCCTGAGGCTCTTCCTGTAATTGAAATCAGGTTCACACTTGCTTTTTTCTGCTATTCAACTGCAGCCACCTGTGAATGAGCCCTGTACCCAGGCATGTTGTGAATGCACATGGACAAAAGGAAATACTCCCCTCACTGCAAGTGCTGTCCCCTCCTTTCATTTTATGCTAGATGCAGAATAAACTAACGGCAGATGCCTTCTGAATTACCAAAGAACTGAGTAAACATGACTTACTGCACATACTGAACTGTACATAACTGATATTTATAGCAAGACAGTCATATTCATTTTTCTTCATGGTGTGCCGGCAGATCCTCTGGTGTGCCCAAGCTCTGTAACAAGAATAGACCATTATTACAACAAGACTCCATTCGTCCAGCAGAAGACAATCCTATTAGTAGATGACATTGAAGTCAAACTTGTCAGACTGCATAAATGGAAATGCGTCCTCAGTAGAGATGAGCGAATTTTTCAAAAATTTGATTTGGCCGGTTCGCTGAATTTTTTTAACAAATTCGGTTCGACCTGAATTTATTTGCGGCGAATTTAGTTAAGAAATAGCTATTTCCTGGCTGCAGAGAGCCTTTATAGTGGTGTAGAACACTGTGCGTTGCAGTAACACGCATAGGGAGTCTGCTTTGGTAGTGAAATTAAACTGTGAGTCAGTATGACATGCAGATGACAGCCGTCGCTCTTAGAATCGCTGCACACTTCACTTATTTGGGCAGTCACGGGGCCAAAACTGACCAAATAACTCAAGTATAAAGTCAGCCTTACAGATCGATGTTAGAGCCAAGAAGAAGCGCACTCCTTTTACACCATCGTTAGCGGATTCCACATAGATGCCTACAGAACCCGTTCTATTAAACGCTTATACAAGTAGAGCCCCCCGACAGAGTGGAGAGGATGTCAGCAGTAAGTTTGTGTTGATGTCACTGATTATTTTGCCCTTCCCCTGATCCGTCACAACAATAACCCACAAAAAACGGATCCTGGCTGTTGAGCATTCGCCTTCACTCGGTCAGCATTTGGTCAGTAATCCATCAGTATTGGTAATGCCCAAAAAAACAGAAGTGGATCCAAAGCAGAGATGACATGTAAATGGAATATTTTCATGTTTTCTGTGTTTTGTACCCACTCCTGCTTTTGGCTACCAAATCACAAGCCAATTCTGATGGGACCGTACAGGCCTTACAGCTGCTACACAGACAGGATCCATTGTGTGTTTTATTTTTTCTTCCTTCTGACACATCAGAAGAAGGGTCAAATAAATGGTAATGTCAGCCATGCCGAAAGACAAAATAGTGGCCCAGTCATGAAGTGGGGAGGGTGGGAACAACACGAGAAGTGGGGTGGAAACAGCATGAGAAGGCCACAGAGTGGCACAATGACAGTGTGGAGGTGGCAGCAGCAGCATCAGGAGGCCACAGAGTGGCACAATGACAGAGTTTGGAGGTGGCGGAAGCAGCAGCATCAGGAGGAGACCACAGAGTGAATCAATGACAGTGTGGAGGTGGCAGCAGCATCAGGAGACCACAGAGTGGCAAGGTGACATAGTGTGGAGGTGACACCAGCATGAAGAGACCATAAAGAGTGACAAGGTGACATAGTGTGGAGGTGGCAGCAGCATCAGGAATCCAGAGAGTGGCCAGGTGACATAGTGTGGAGGTGGTGGCAGCAGGAGCATCAGGAGGAGGTCACAGATTGACACAATGACAGTGTGCACTTGGCGGAAGCATAAGGAGACCACAGAGTGACAAGGGGACATAGTGTGGGGTGGTAGCAGCATCAGGCGACCACAGAGTGGCAAGGTGATATAGTGTGGAGGTGTCAACAGCATCAGGAGACCACAGAATGGCAAGGTGACATAGTGTGGAGGTGGCAGAGGCATCAGGAGGCCACAGAGTGGCAAGGTGACATAGTGTGGAGGTGGCGGCAGCATCAGGAGACCACAAAGTGGCAAGGTGACATAGTGTGGAGGTGGGTGGCAATACCAGTACCAGCTGAAGATGGTGAGTGAAAGAAGGGGCACTTGGCATCAGATGTGTGGCATCAGGTAGGTGGCAGCATCAGAATAGTAGCTGAGGCAGGTTGTAGCTGGCCAGCTAAGACCTGTCCTAGGTTGCTAGTATAGCTTATATGTGTATACAGCTAAACCTGTCAATAGCCTTAATACAGTTCCTATGTTTATGTGTTAAAGACAAAAGCAGAGTTATTTACTGTGACATCATGTTTTGGATATCATATAACTGTTATATTTTGTGTAAAGCTGCAAAGTACAAATGGAGCAAGCAAAGAATTGTCAGGGGAAGCCGGGGTCATAAATACCAGGAGAGTCGTGAAGTACCAAAGGAGTCAGCAGAGGATCGTCAGGAGGAGGCCTGGGTGTCACGACTGTGACTGATCCAGACAGGTCTGGGAGGAGAAGGTCGCAGCGACTTGCTACTCGCGATAGCTTGTGAGTTTGCTCCGTGGTTCAGGGTATGTCATCTGGGTTTTGCCTTGTGAACCTTTTTGTCCTGACTGGGAGTTTGTAGGCATCCTTCTCAGATGAGTCCTGTCTGCCACTCCCAGCTACTATATTAGTTTCAGTTTCACTTGCAGTCATTGCCAGATATAGTCCTTACTTCCAGTGCTATACTGACCTTTGAAGGAGATCGTTTGACGGTGTTGCTGTGGAGCTCTTGTCTGGCGTAGACTGTCGTGTTTGGGATCGCCTTCTCTGCTCGTGACTGGATAAGTCTATCTCTGCTATAGATTGTTTGTTGCTGTCTTCCCCTGTTGTTCTCCTAGACGTGAGTGATGGTGACTAGTGCTCCCATCGGCCTTTCCCCAGTCTAGTCTTGTTAGGGTGACTGAGGGTTTAGGCATCCTGCTCGCTGCACGGGTTCACACCCCGTCTAGGGTATCAGGGCAGACAGGTGCCAGCTTAGGGTTAGTCAGGGGTGGCCATTCTATTTCCCATCCGTAGATAAGGGTCCCCCTTCCCCTCCGTCTGGTGCGACACGACTGCTGCTGGGATAGCGGTCGTGACACTGGGTCAGAATACCAGGAGAGCAGCAAAGTACACAAGGAGCAGGCAGAGGATCGTCAGGAATTCAGCAGGAGGTAAGTACGCCAGGAAAGACAAAAGCACAGGTAGAACCTAAATTAACAGGCAACCTGTGGCCAGCAGGCTGCCTGTATTTATAGTGGGGAGTGAGGGTCATGTGACGTGGCCAGCGTCACATGACCGACAGACCAACCAGTCGAGCACCGAGTGATCAGCTCGGCGCTCAAGGCAGACTTAGGAGCAGGGAGCCACCCAGCTAGTAAAGCCGCCCTGGGAACGAGGTCAAACACAGATCCTCGCTCCCGAAGCTAAGCAGCAGGTCTGCGGCTAATGGGGGACGAAGTGCACCTTCGGAACCCCGTTACAGTACCCCCCCTTTTACGAGGGGCCACCGGACCCAAGACTTCAGGCGATGGCCTTTCAGGGTGTTCTAAATGAAATTTTCGAACAAGTCTAGGAGCATGAACCTCCCTGGCAGGTACCCAAGATCTCTCTTCAGGTCCATACCCCTTCCAGTGAATAAGGTACTGCAAGGAATTACGCACCTTCCTGACATCCACTATTTTAGACACCACATACTCGACAGCATCATTAACAAGAACCGGCAGAGGCGAGGCTTTCGATGGTACTACGGGTTCAAAATATTTTTTAAGTAGAGATTTATGGAACACATTATGAATGTGGAATGACTCGGGCAGCTCCAACCTAAATGATACCGGGTTAATCACCTTAAGAGAGAGATTCTTGGAGGACAACCATACCTTATCCCCAATCTGAAAATTCACCCCCTTGAACGTCTCCTATCGGCCTTGAGTTTCTGAGAACTTTGAGCCTTTTCTAAGTTTGATTGAACCCGGGCCCAAACTGTGCACAGTTCAGAGGAGAGCCTATCCGCCTCAGGGTTAGAGGAGGAGACGGATGACCCAGAATGAAAACAGGGATGGAAACCATGGTTACAAAAGAAAGGTGAAACCCCAGCAGAAGAATTGACACGGTTATTCAAAGCAAATTCACAGGTCCCTATTAAAACCTTATGTCCAACCCACTGTACCCTCCTCTTTGCCTCCTCCTCCAATTGTTGTTGGTGGTAATCTTGAATTTCAGGTCTCTAGGATTGTGGATTCTCGCATTATCCGCGGTTCTCTCCAGTACCTCGTTCATTGGGAGGGTTATGGTCCTGAGGAGAGGATGTAGGTCCCAGTGGCGGACATTAAGGCCACTCTTCTCATCAGGGCTTTCCATAGGTCTCATCCTGAGAAGGTGGGCTCTGAATGTCCGGAGTCCACCCGTAGAGGGAGGGGTACTGTCGCCGCCAGCTCTCTGAGAAGGTCTGGCAGATGTTCTTCTGTACCTCTTGCATGATGTTCTTTGTTTTGGTTTCACTTTGTCATCTCCTTTCCTTCTCCCAGCTGTCACCTATTTACACTAATTGCCTCCCTTTATATTCCCTCCCATACTGCCTCACTTTGCGGTTTATACTACTTCCTGGATTGTGTTCACTGCTGGGGCTGCTGCCGCTGCTGCTGATGATTCCTCAAGATAAGTCTTTTTCCTTTATTTGTGTTTCCTTGCTGGCTTGATTCTAGGTGACCCTGACTCCGTCCGTATTAAGTGCAGGGAGCCGGCGGTCGTGTCCCCTCACTATTATAGGGTTTTCAGGTGTCACATAGGATAAGGTACGTGGGCATGCAATCGTCTACCATAAAGAACTTTGCATGGGCATAGCAGTCAGGGAGAGCTCTAGGGGTTTTATAGGGCTCACCCATATGCTCCTTAGTTTGGGATTAAGCCAGTCGTATGTTTATTTATAAGTTCCAGCTTTCTGCAACACCATCCGTGACACCTGCACACGTGCTGCCCGTTGCCGTATTGCGGACCACATTTGCGGATCCACAATACATGGGTGCCGTTCTGTTGGCATTCCGCATCACGGATGCGGACCAATTCACTTCAATGGGTCGGTAAATCCGGAGATGCGGAATGGTGCGGAATGGAAGCACGGAACGGAACCCTACGGAAGCACTACGGAGTGCTTCCATGGGGTTTCGTCCCGTACTTCCGTTCCGCAAAAAGATAGCACATGTCCTATCTTTTTGCAGAACGGGCTGATCGCGGACCCATTAAAGTGAATGGGTCCGCGATCCATTGCGGATCGTGAGTGCACGTGGCCTAAGTTTTAGGCCATTTTTGACTACTAATTAGTGATTTTTCTCACCATCTACCAATTTTTAAAAGTGGGTGGGTTTTGTAGAAGTTGATTTGGTTCTGAAAGGTCCAACAAGTGAATTAACCCATTATGCAATTACGTACATGGATGTCATATGCGTGTCGGGTATGTACTGTATGGAGTGAGATAAGGAGCTGAGCCATGTTGTTCAGTACCTGCCTCTAGTGACTGGAATTGGAGATATTGTAGCTCTGATCCCTGTCATCTAAACCCTCAAAAATACAAAAAATTTTTATCACCTCTTCTTCCAATATTACATATAAAAATAAATGTGTCTGCAAATGTCTGAACTAGTAAAATATAAAAGTATTTGTTCTGCAATTGGTGAATGGTGTAATGGAAAAAACATAAATATGCCCGAATTAACATTTTTTTTGCTTACTCATTGCAACGCAAAGCATATTTTTTTCGACTGTTTTTGTTATTGAAGCATAAGAAAGAGTCAATAAATTTGGTATTGCTGTAATTGTACTGATGCACAGAATAAAACTAAAATGCCAGTTTTAGCCCACTGTGAATGCTGTAAAAACAATGGCAGAATTGCAGGTTGTTTTTTTTCAATTTCCTTACAAATAGTTTTTTTTTCAGTTTTTCAATACAAGATATAGTAAATTACATGATGCCATAAAAAACTAAACTTGCCCCACAAAAAACAAGCTATCATATAACTTAACTTGGTTATTTAAAAAGAAAAGTAAAATAGTTATGGCTCTTGGGAAGGAAGAAAACGGCAACAAATAATAAAAATTGGGCTGTCTTTATGTGATTATATTTAAAGCTGAAAACCGGCTCATTTCCTTTTCTAACTGTCAGCAGATTTGCACCTATGTAACTGGCTGACTTGTTGCATGTGCGCTTGGTAGCTGTTGGTCCCATGTTCATATGTGTCCGTATTGCTGAGAAAAATTAAGTTTTAATATATGTGGTGAAAAGTCACCTTTTAAGACAGACCAATATATACCAAATTTATTAAAAGGGGTGTTCCTTCTAATACATTTGTAAATTTTACTCCAATGTGGTTCATTCTAAAGAGCCTCTGTCAGCATCATCAACCCTACTAAATAAAAGCTGCACTTTTTTTTATTTAGAGCCTACTATCTTCTCCGTATTTAATGCCGGAGATTTCTTGTACAAGTCAATGTAATTGAGAAAGCCCTTTGTATGACTGGTGAAAAGTCTTCAAGTCCAGTTGCTCTGACTTATCACTATTGATATACCATGACCTGGATGAATGAGAACCTTCACAGGCATATTATCTAGTGCATAAACACCTGTCTTATTTGTATATAAACCTGGAGGCAGTACAAGTCACTGGCAAATAAATATCCAATAGGTAACGGAATTTCGAATTGTTAATAGAGATGGCTCACCTACTAATCAAATTATGGAATGGGTGCACCTACAAAAAAGATCCACCCAATCTTCTAATGGATATTTGTAAAATAGGAAAATAGTAGGGCACACCTTCACTTAGCTGCACATGGAGGATTGTTAGTACAATGTGTTTATTTGGTAAAACGTTTACATAAAACCTATGTTTAAATTAAAAAAAATTATTCTATCAACTGTACAATACTAGGAAATTTCCGAAAAAGCATGACCAGCACATTTGAAGACTGAAATTAAGAAGCACTAGTTTAAATCAGATACTGATGACCTACTAAATGGGGACCTTCTTCTTGCTAGCATCCCGTTGCATGGTGAGATAGTCATAATGACATGACATGCAATGGAGCAGGAATTAGAAATTGAAAGCCCATCTGATGACATCACTGGTGCTCACCACTGCCGACTAGACTACACGAGCAACAGAAGACTAAAAAATGGCCAGCCATTATCATTATTACAGCATTGACCCAAGCCTTCAACTTTAGATGACATAGAATAGGATGACATGTATTCTAATTTTATTATTGGAATTGTTCCGCTAAGCGGCCGGACTTTTCCAGTAATAGTAATAGGTCTGTGGGGATATCCGAAAACTACCGTCGCCTTCTCACCTGTCTGTCTGAAAAACACATTGATTTAATACTCTGCCCAGAGTTGACAAGTCAAATTCAGGAAATGTGACCTATGCCTCGGCCCTCAGTCGAAACTTACAAGAGCATCAAACTTTCCTTACATTGCTGGCAAAGTTGGTTAATACCGTTAACTGGGAAACCCCTTTGACTCCATGTGTTTCCCGATAGCTTCAGACTTCCACTGACTTAGTAACTATGTCCAACGTCTATGATAGCTCCTCTGTCATGTCCAAGTGCCAGGAAACAGGTGGCTGGAGTGTGCCTGACAAAACAATTGCTTACTGTACATGTGCTGAAAATGGCTGATCAGTCATGACCTATGACTCCATACTTCCACCATGGTTCTTTCAATGAGCAGTGAGGTAGGTGACCTCAGCTTTACTAGTTTTGTTATTTGATGAAAGCAGTGTAGCATTATGAAGGCAAGCAAAGAATGAAACCGAATTAACTAAGATAAATCCTACTCAAAACCTAAGTATACAGAAGGGCCATGCATCATTTAAAGGGGTTGGTACATCTCAGACATTGATGGCATATCGCTAGAATATGCCATCAATTTCAGATAGGTGCGAGTCCCATCTCTGGGATCCTCTCCTATCTAGAGAACAGGTGTGAAGATGTAGGGGTGGCCGCGTATGTGCTGCGTGCTCTCCTTTACTTCGGGGACCTCATTCTGGAGCTAGGAGCGGGTCCCAGAGGTGGAAAGTAGATTTATCTGACATTGATTTCTAGCACTCAGTAGACTAACGTTCATATCATTAGCTTTGGTGAATTAGAGTCAGGGCTCATACGCAGCCCTAGCATACCTCACTTCACATTGGGGTAGGTTTGTTAATATTGCCTAAAAAGGGTTTTCTAGGAGTACAATATTGGTGACCTCTGCTCAGGATAGGTCATCAGTATCATTCATTGGTCTCAAGACCTAAGCACCACTCAGGTCTGCAATACGAAGTCCAGCCACTATACAATGTACAGCGCTGAGCTTGGTAAGCTGTGAGAAGGCTACAGCTACAGAGTCCATGGAGAGCCATGGACACTGGAAACAGCTGATTGGTGGCTGTGCCGGGTGTCGAAACCCCACAGATATTGATGACCTGTCCTTAGTATAGGTCATCAATATTATCCTCCTGAAAAACCCCCTTGAATTTCGACAGCTCTAAACTAGAACAGCCTGGAAGATATTGCATCAAATGCATCACAGTGACTTTGTGATAGATTTGGTGTATCATGCTAGATATGTCCTTACACCCCCTCTTGGTTGTCTTACTTTACACCAGTATATAGATGCATTGTAAGCTGTGCCCCCTTTATCTAAACACTTTTCAAAACTGTCTAGAGGTGAAAAAAGTATATAAAGCACATAATAAATCTGGCACATATTAAGGCAGAATTCTGGCTTGCTTAACTTAGTAAATTCTAAATGATGTCTTTATAGTCATGTCTCAGTATTAGTGTTGATCAAGCACCAAAGTGCTCTGGTGCTCAAGTAGAACACTTTGGCATGCTCGGGTGCTCTAACGAGCACCCGAGCACAATGGAAGTCAATGGAAGAACCCGAGCATTAAACCAGGTACCCCCTGCTCTGAAGAGGGGAGGGTGTCTGGTTCAAAAGAAAAGGTCAGAAATTGATGAAACCACCACTGAAATGGTTGGGGAACACCATGGGGAGGATGTCTGGATGCATCTTGGACTGCCAGGTCGCTGCTGGGAACGATGTTGTCCGAGTAGTACGCCACTATTACAGACTGACAAAAATACGCACCAAACCGAAGATAAAATTGATTTTAGAGGAAAAATTGTTAGGAAACATTCTTTCCTATATATTTACTTGTATATAAAGTGCAAGTGCTGCCAAAAATTACAAGTAAGAGGCACTCTGATACAACCTGTATATCACATAAAGGAGGGCCTCATTCACATTGTGGTACAATTGCTCACATAGTGGGACTCCTACACTCATAAAGCCTATGCACTAGTGAAACGGCTATCAAAAATTACAAGGAACCAGCACTCCAATACACCCTTTATTACACATAAAGGAGGGCATCATACACACCCTTGAAAAATTATGATTGATGGCCTGCTGGTGACAATCAAAAACATTAGGAGCAAGTTCCTGCTGGTGACCCTCTAAAACATTACGGGCGAGAGCCTGCTGCTGAGCTGACCATCTAAAACATTAGGGGTGAGGGTCTGCTGCTGAGCTGACCCTCTAAAACATTAGGGGCGAGGGCTTGCTGCTGATCTGACCATCTAAATTCTTATGGGCGAGGGCCTGCTGGTGGCCCTCTAAAACATTAGGGGTGAGAGTCTGCTGCTGAACTGACCCTATAAATCATTAGGAGCGAGGGCAGCCTAATAAGCATGTTGATATGATGGAGGAGGAGGAGGATTAGTTATTATGCCCGCAGCAGCACTAAATACCCACTCTGACAAAACGCTGGCGGCAGGGTAGGCCAGCACCTCCAAGGCGTAGAGCGCCAGTTCATGCCACGTGTCCAGCTTGGACACCCAATAGTTGTAAGGCACAGAGGGATCACTGAGGACGCTGACACGGTCTGCTATGTACTCCTTCACCATCTTCCCTCCTTGTAACACTAGGCCGTGCATCAGGGTGAGGATGCTGGAGGGGTGTCATGAAACTGTCCCAGGCCTTGGAGAGTGTTGCCCTGCCTCTGTTGGAACTGCTGTGTGTAACCCTAGTTTCCCCTCCTCGGTTGCCCAAGGAACTACATACTCTGCCGCCAGCGTAGTCAGCTGGAAATTTTTGGAGCACTTTTTACACAAGAACCTTCTGGTATTGCACCATTTTGCTCGTCCTCTCCATCACAGGAATGAGAGATGAGAAGTTCTCTTTGTAGCGGGGGTCGAGAAGGGTGAACAACCAGTAATCGGTGTTGTCCAAAATCTGTATAACGTGAGGGTCACTGGAAAGGCAGCATAACATAAAGTCAGCTATGTGTGCCAGTGTCCCAACAGACAAGACTTCGCTGTCCTCATCAGGAGGATGACTCTCAATCTCCTCATCCTCTTCCTCCTCTTCTGCCCATCCAAGCTGAACAGATGGAATAAACCTTCTATGGGTACTACCCTCTGTAGCAGAGGCAACAGTCTCCTGCTCCTCCTCCTCATCATCCAATTCGCGCTTTGAATACGAACTGAGGGTGGTCTGGCTATCACCCTGTGTACTGTCTTCCCCCATTTCCACCTCTTCCACATGCAAAGCATCCACCTTCATTGTGAGCAGCGAGCGTTTCAGTAGACACAGTAGTGGGATGGTTACGCTGATAATAGCGGCATCCCTGCTCACCATCTGTGTTGATTCCTTAAAGTTGCGTAAAACCTCACAGAGATCAGACATCCATGCCCACTCGTTGCTTGTGAAGAGCGGAAGCTGACTGGAAAGGTGACGACCATGTTGCAGCTGGTATTCCACTACTGCCCTCTGCTGCTCACAAAGCCTGGCCAACATGTGGAACGTCGAGTTCCAGCTCGTGCTCATGTCGCACAACAGTCGGCGAGCTGGCAATTGCATGCGCTGCTGCAGCGTTGCCAGACCGATGGCAGCTGTAGATGACTTTCGGAAATGGGCACACACGAGGCGCACCATCACCAGTAGCTCAGGCAAATTGGGGTAGGTTTTGAGAAACAGCTTAACCACTAAGTTGAAGACGTGGGCTAGGCATGGTATGTGTGTGAGCTTGCTGAGCTCCAAAGCCGCCACCAAGTTACGACCATTATCAGACACAACCATGACTGGTTGTAGGTTGAGTGGCGAGAGCCACAGCTCAGTCTGGTCCCTTATACCCTGCCACAGCTCTGCGGCGGTATGCTGTTTGTCACCTAAGCAAATTAGTTTTAGCACGGCCTGTTGCTGCTTCCCCACTGCAGTGCTACACTGCTTCCAGCTACTGACTGATGGCTGAATGGTGCTGCAAGATGAGAATTTAGAGGTGCAAGGGGAGGAGGAGGTGGAGGAGGAGAAGTGGGGGTTGCAGCCACTAATGTAGGTGGTGGCGGAAATCCTGATGGAAGTAGGGCTCGCAATCTTTGGCGTCGGTAGCACCTGTGCCATCCCAGGGTACGACTCACTCCCGGCCTCCACAATGTTCACCCAGGGTGCCGTCTGAAATGTAGCATCGCTGGCCAAAAGCACTTTTCCATGTGTCAGTCGTTAAGTGGACCTTCCCAATATCTGCGTTGGACAGGGCACGGGTGATGTTACGGGACACATGCCGGTGTAAGGGGGGTATAACACACCGGGAAAATAGTGGCGGCTGGGGACTACGTAACGAGGGACGGCCACTGCATCCGGCTGCGGAAAGCCTCAGTGTCCACAAGCCTAAATGGCAACATTTCCAGGGCCAGCAATTTGAAAAGTTGAGCATTTAGTGCTATGGCCTGTGGGTGGGTGGCTGGGTATTTGCGATTTCGTTCAAAGGCCTGGGATATGGACATCTGTACGCTGCGCTGGGACACAGAAGTGGATGTGCTAGCTGATGGTGCTTGCGAAGGTCCAGGTGCAGAGCGGGAAGCATCCGGGCCTACGTCTTGGACAGGGGATTGGCCAGCACGTAACACAGGGGAAGAGGAGGCGGTGGTGTGAACCGCAGACACTAATTGTGGACCCAGGCGTTCAGCCCACCTATTAGGGTGCTTTGATGCCATGTGGCGGATCATGCTGGTGGTAGTGAGGTTGCTAGTGTTGAACCACCTGCTCATTTTGGTACAACAAATGACAATTTTTTTATCGCCCTTACTTTCCTCAAAAAAGTACCAGACTGTGGAACACCTACCCCTTACCAAGGGAGATTGCTGCAAGGGGGTGCTCCAGGGAACAGTTGCAGGCCTGTTTGGTGTAGCCCACCTTCTCCCTTTTGCCACCCCACTGCCTCTTCCAGCCTGTTGCGGTGCTGCGGATCCCTCCCCCTCTGTACTGCTGTCCTCGCTTGGCTTGCCACCTTCCTAGGTTGGGTCAGTGATTTCATCGTCCACCACCTCCTTTTCCACTTCCTCACTCTCGTCATCCTCCTGACTTGTTGACCTAACAAGAACCTCACTTATTGACAACTTTGTCTCATCCTCATCATCAGCCTCTTGAGACACTAATTGCTGTTGACTTATTGGCAACTGTGTCTCATCATCATCATCCACCTCGTGAATAATGATGAGTGGCAGGGGCTATATTCGAATTCGCGATATTTCACGAATATTTGGGCGAATATTCATTATATATTCGCGAATTCGAGATTATTTCCTTGATTGCAAAAAATTGGCAATGTAATATTTGCGTAATGCGCGCGAAATTCAGGCGTGGGTCACTTTTGCTACTTTTTCAATGCTGCTAGAAGTTTCCTGAGACTGGAGAAAATGATTGGCACGGCAGAACATTAAAAATGGCTTTATAAGCAGCTAGAGTGCTCCAATATATTCGTGATTGCGCTAATCGGCACTAATGATGCGATCATTTCGGCCCAATATGTGAAACTTCACATTTTAGCAGGTCTGCATGTATGTTTGGACATCAGAACCTATCACACTACCTAACACCCTGCACTGCAACAGCAACACTATATCAGGATATAACCCAGGGGCGTTGCTAGGGTCTCAAAAGTTTCGGGGCCCAAGCCCCAATGAATATGGCCCAGTTCTCTAAGTCGTCCCCCCTCCCCCCACACACCACATTTTGCTGTACTTGCTATACAGCAGCACATACCTCTTACATCCAGTGCCTCCCAGGTGATGTCTCCTCAGATGTAGATCTTCTCTGTCATCATCTTCTCCATTCGTTCCGGACAACTTCTCTCAGCCACCTCGTCTCTACAGAATGTGACACATACACATCTTAGCTTCCTCACATTTCTATCATCATCCCCCAACCTGGGGTCCCAACAGTGTTATCCTGCTGCTTGCTGTGCTCTCCAATACCCCCAGATACTATCCTGAAGAAAATGACTGCCCCCTTAAGTGCCCCCAACTGTCATAATGCTCCCCAAGAGTGCCCCCATTAGTAGAAGAGCCCTCCAGTATTAATAATACCCTCACAGAGCCCCCAGTACAAATAAGGCCCCCTATTGTTCCCCCAGTGGTAATAAAGCTCTCTACAGACCCCTCAGTAGTAATAAGGCACCCCATAGTGCTCTTAGTAGAAATAAGACGGATCTATAAGTCCCTCCTATAGAGCCCCCAGTAGTAATAAGAAAGCCTATAATGTCCCCTGGATTTGCAGTGCCCCCTGTTGTTATATTTCTGCCTCCACCATACAGTCCCATGTAAATAACATCACACCATCTCTCCTGCCCCTTCAAAATACAGACCTATGTAAATAACATCACACCCCTCCCTTCACCCCCTCCAACATACAGTCCCATGTAAATAACATCCCTCTCTATCTACAGCCCCCTCCAGAATACAGTCTAATGTAATTAACATCACCTCCTCCCCAGCCACCTTCAACCTACAGTCCTAAGTAAATAATATCACCCCCTCCCCCAGACGCCTCCAACATGCATTCCCATGTAAACATCACCCCCCCAACATTCAGCCACCTTCTACATACAGTCCCACGTAAATAACATCGCCCCCTGAACATTCAGTCCCATGTAAATAACATCACTCCCTCAGACCTCTGTAACATTCAGTACCATGTAAATAACATCACTCCCTCCCACAGCCGCCATCAACATACAGTCCCAGGTAAATAACATCACTGCCTCCCCCAGCCCCCTCCGACATACAGTCCCATGTAAATAACATCCCCCTGCCTCCGCCAACATACAGTCCCATGTAAATAACATCACCCTGCCCCAGCCCCCTCCAACATACAGTCCTATGTAAATAACATCACTCCCTCCTACAGCCACTATCAACATACAGTCCCATGTAAATAACATCACCTCTCTTCAGCCCTAACATACAGTCCCAGTTAAATAACCACAACTCCCAGCATTGCTCTGCCTCTCCCTTCACTTACCTCTCCTGATGTAGCAGACATCACCTCAGCTTCTTCCCCTCATCACTGCCGCCCTCTACTGCACTGGTCACATGCTGGTGACATCATCGCAGGTCCTTCTCAACCACTGACTGTTTTACTGGTCACATGACCTGTGATGTTACCACTTGTCCTTCAGCTCTTCCACCGCATTAGATTCAATTGTATTGCCGTCCTGTGGATGGCAATGCAGTTGTATCTAGCAGGCAGGCAGGACATTCGGACCCTGGGAAAAAACATCAGGGGCCCAGGCCCCGAATGTTTTAACCTAGCAACGCCCCTGATATAACCTACACTGACTATCTCCCACTAACTAACCTTCTCATTGGCCCACAAGCAAAAAGGGAGGTTACTGATGAAAAAAAATCTAGAATATGCAAAATTATGAATATCTATCACTATATTGTAAATATCTGCGAATTCTCGAAGTGCCGATATTCGCAATTCGAATATTTGCGCCAAACACTACTCGTGAAACACTAATTGCCGTTCCCCAACGTCATCTTTTTCTGACTGTGCCTGCTCAAGAGTTTGGGAATCAGTGAACAAGATCTCCTCATGTCCCTCTTCAAGCGGGCTTGCGCTGAGGGCCAAATCGAGGAATGGCGATGAAAAGAGCTCCTTGGAATATCCAAGTGGGGGATCAATTGTTTGCCAAGACTCTACATGGTGGGAGGAAGGAGAATCAGGGTGAGCATTCTGTTCACCAGACTTTTGGCTACTGAGACTGGACTTTGTGGACTTTGTGGAAGACAGGGTGGTGCTTAACCGACTGGAAGCATTATCTGCTGCAATCCAACTGACCACCTGGTCGCACTGGTGTAACTTCGAAAGTGGTGAAATTCTTTTTATTTAGCACAGTTTTTATTTATTATGGTGCTCATCTGAGGGGTTAGGTCATGTGATATGTTTATAGAGCCGGTCGATACGGACGCGGCAATACCTAATATGTATACTTTTTTTCCCCCCTATTTTTTACCAATTTTTTTAACTATATTTGGGGAAAATGAAGTTTTTGTTTATTTTTACTTGAAACTTAATTTTTTGGGGGGGAAACTTTATTTTTTCAACTTTTTTTTCACTTTTTTTTTTGTCATACTTTGGGACTTCAACTTTTGGGGGTCTAATCCCTTTACAATGCATTCTAATACTTCTGTATTGGAATGCATTGGCTGTATGAGTAATACAGTGAGTATTACTCATACAGCTTCCGGCCTGTGAGATCCAGGGGGCTGGATCTCACAGGCTCATCACCGAAAGGCAACGCAGATGCCTAAGGAAGGCATTGCGTTGCCTTCCATGCCATCGGGTCCCCCCTACAGCCGCATGGGGACCCGATGGCACGCCCGATCACCGCCGCAAGCACAGGTAAAAGCCAGGGGACCCCCCCGCGCATTTAGCCAAGGTGCCTGCTCAATGATTTGAGCAGGCACCGGGTTCCAATCCGGGCGGCGGTGATCGGAACTATACCTGCCGTACCGGTACGTCATGTGTCCTGAAGAGGTTAAAAGGACTTTTGGGTCTCTAACACCTTTCAAGACTAAACCCTGCCTAAAAAATAAACCAATTCCTGTCCCTACACTATCTGTCCCTTCTGCTGCAGCTCGCCCTGACTAAGACTGAGCCAAACCACGTGTCATCGGGTGCTATATAGCACCCGATGACGCTTTCCGGCCAGCCAATCACTGTAATGCCAGTAACACATTATAGTGAGTGCCATTACTTCCCCGCACGTTTATTGGCTGCGTAACAGCCAACAAACGCGCGTGGAGGAGAATCGAGCATCACGCTCGAGCACACTTGATGTTCGGCTGAACACTGCGATGTGTCGAGCATCGCGATGCTTGAGTCAAAATGGTGTTCAGCCAAGCATGCTCGCTCAACAGTACTCAGTATCTATCTATCTATCTATCTATCTATCTATCTATCTATCTATCTATCTATCTATCTATCTATCTATCTATTTCTCTATCTATCTATTTATCTATCTATCTCATATCTATCTATCTATCTATCTATCTATCTATCTATCTATCTCATATCTATCTATCTATCTATCTATCTATCTATCTATCTATCTATCTAATAAATCTTTATCTAATATCTATCTCCTACCTATGTATGTAATCTATCTATATATCTATCTGTCTAGCTATTTAATATATCTTTATCGAATATCTATGTCCTATCTATGTATGTAATCTATCTATCATCATAATTTAATATCTATCTATCTATCTATCTATCTATCTATCTATCTATCTATCTATCTATCTATCTATCTATCTATCAGTTGTACAATACTTGTATTCAGAAATGTATAAAACACTGGTTGTTTCCATATGTGTTTGGACATTTCTATGAAGGCGTTAGGACACAATTATTTTAAGAAAGGAACATCTAAGTAGATAAATCCGACAGCTGAATAAAACGATGGCAGATACAGAAATAGAAGCTTTTGTCTATTTTCTCATGGCTGGAAAAAATATGAATCACCTTGTTGAAAAATAAAAATCCAGCATGGGTGGTAAGCCAGATCCTCTGGACGGTCGTGCGAGAGCCAAAAAGCTGTCCGTGTTTATGCAGACTGGAAACATGATGTGCAACCAAAGGGAAGCCACATGCAGGCGTCAGACACGTGGTTTTAATAAGAACTTGAAAATGAAACTATAATGTTCGTTTTCCAGGAGATTTAGGTTCATGGGAACTTTTGCTAAGATCCCATTCAGTATTACATAAACGGTCTGAAACATCTTCGCTTCCGACTGTAGCACATTTTATGTTAGCATTTTAGAAATCCCCTACTCTTGGGGGATCTTAATCCATGTTCACACGGTAGATTATTCCACCGGGAAGTTCTGAAAAACCCCAGGCTGACCCTTCGGGCTCATGCACACAGACGTGTGCCGGCCGTTCCACAATTTTCAGTCCCCAGTGCACGAGCGCCATCCGTGCGGCTGCCGCAGATGGATGCAGACTCTATCAATTTGAATGGGTCCACGATACATTTGCACCGCAAAAAAATAAAACGTTATATTTTTTTGCAGTGCGGAGGCACGGAGAGAAACCCCACGGAAGTGCTCCATAGTGCTTCCATGGGGGTTCCGTGTCTCCATTCCGCAAGGCTCCTTCTGGATTGCGGACCCATTCATGTGAATGTGTCCACATCCGTGATACGGTGAGCACGCGGCCGGTGCCCATATATTGTGGATCCGCTGTTTGCGGGTCGCAATACGGACACGACCGGGCAACAGCCGTGTCCATGAGCCCTTAAAGGGCATCTGTCAGCAGATTTGTATCTATGAACATATGAATGTGGGACCAGCACAGATGCTTTCAGCTGCCTTCAGCTCATGCAACAGGTCAGCCAGTTTCATAGATACAAATCTGTTGACAGATGCCCTTAAGTGCCGCAGTTTGCATTTTGACACGGTCTGGAAATGCATGCAGAAATATAATGAGGTGGTATACATACGGCAGCATGCAGTCCCATTGAAAACAATGGGAGAAGGATTTCAAGCTATGTTTTTCACTCTGTGTTGCATATACACTGTGTGAACGAGGCCTTACATATACAGTACAGACCAAAAGTTTGGACACACCTTTTCATTCAAAGAGTTTTCTTTACAATTTTCATAGTCATTAAAATAGATTCCCACTGAAGGCATCAAAACTATGAATTAACACATGTGGAATTATATACATAACAAACAAGTGTGAAACAACTGAAAATATGTCATATTCTAGGTTCTTCAAAGTAGCCATCTTTTGCTTTGATTACTGCTTTGCACACTCTTGGCATTCTCTTGATGAGCTTCAAGAGGTAGTCCCCTGAAATGGTTTTCACTTCACAGGTGTGCCCTGTCAGGTTTAATAAGTGGGATTTCTTGCCTTATAAATGGGGTTGGGACCATTTGTAAAGTTAGCGGAAATTGGCTAAGGTGGATACACAGCTGATAGTCTTACTGAATAGACTGTTAGAATTTGTATTATGGCAAGAAAAAAGCAGCTAAGTAAAGAAAAACGAGTGGCCATCATTACTTTAAGAAATGAAGGTCAGTCAGTCAGCCGAAAAATTGGGAAAACGTTGAAAGTAAGGGCTATTTGACCATGAAGGAGAGTGATGGGGTGCTGCGCCAGATGACCTGGCCTCCACAGTCACCGGACCTGAACCCAATCGAGATGGTTTGGGGTGAGCTGGACCGCAGAGTGAAGGCAAAAGGGCCAACAAGTGCTAAGCATCTCTGGGAACTCCTTCAAGACTGTTGGAAGACCATTTCAGGGGACTACCTCTTGAAGCTCATCAAGAGAATGCCAAGAGTGTGCAAAGCAGTAATCAAAGCAAAAGGTGGCTACTTTGAAGAACCTAGAATATGACATATTTTCAGTTGTTTCACACTTGTTTGTTATGTATATAATTCCACATGTGTTAATTCATAGTTTTGATGCCTTCATAGTCATGAAAATAAAGAAAACTCTTTGAATGAGAAGGTGTGTCCAAACTTTTGGTCTGTACTGTACATCTTATGTATATTTCTACAGCTGTTTGATAGTCCAGTACAGATCAGTTCCTGAGAAAAGGTGGAGCGGCTCACTCTCTATAAACACGGATTGGTGCCTGGGTCCAAATTAGAATCACCCCTTCGAAATAGTAACAATCTAAGTAATATTGGACCGACACTCAAACATATGGGTTCACGCTGAGCAATAAATTTTGGTAAATAGTGCAATTTAATAAAACATAAAATACATATAAAAACATATAATACACACGATAGTGGGATATGAGATAAAGTTTGGATTAACTGGTAATAAAGTCCATACAATGCAATTGGTGAATAATTAATGTCCCATGATTCTACGGTTAAGTAAATGGAAAAAATCAATAGAAAATATCGATAGAAAAAATTGATCGACAGAAAAAGTCGACAAAAAATCCAAAGGAAAAAAATTAATAGCAAGCAGTCATTGATTACATTGAGTGAAATACTCACTTTTGGCGCAGTTCTGTGGCGTCCCACATGTGAGAGCGCTTACCTCGGTGTCGCTTTAATCAAGTACCGGTGGCAAAGTATAGTTACTCAACTGACATCCTGAAATCAGGTCTCCATATGATCGCTTCAATTTGCACGAGGTGAGCTGTTTCTTTTCCTTTTTCTTTTCAGATAATACAGACTCTATCAATCTCGGTTAACGTTGTGATGAAGCTTCGATCTTTTGGATCATGAATATTTGTCAGTTGCCAGCCGTTAGTGAAATCGATCACCAGACAATTTGCTTGCATTTGTTTCGGAGGATAATTTCCAAGGTCTCTTTCAATATTGCATGGCCATGCTTCAAATTTCGGACTCTTTATGAATATCCCATCGATGCCAGACGCGTTTCGAAATAGATCCCTATTTCTTCCTCAGTGGGTATATCAACAGAACTGCTCCAAAAGTGAGTATTTCACTCAATATAGTCAATGACTGCTTGCTATAAATTTTTCTCCTTTGGATTTTTTGTCGACTTTTTCTATCGATCGATTTTTTCTATCGATTTTTTCCATCTACTTAACCGTAGAATCATGGGACATTAATTATTCACCAATTGCATTGTATGGACTTTATTACCAGTTAATCCAAACGTTATCTCATATCCCACTATCGTGTGTATTATATGTTTCTATATGTATTTTATGTTTTATTAAATTGCACTATTTACCAAAATGTATTGCTCAGCGTGAACCCATATGTTTGAGTGCCGGTCCAATATTACTTAGACAGATCAGTTCCTGTTCCTGATGGATTAGGCTAGTTTCACATTAGCGGCAGGGGAGTCCGGCAGGCTGTTCTGGAGGGTGAACAGCCTGTCGGATCCGTCCTGCCGCTAGTTCACGTGTGCCCCCGGACTTCCGCTCCGTCCCCATTGACTATAATGGGGGCGGGGGGTGGAGTTCCGGCAGCAGCACAGCGGCAGCGCACGGCGAGAGGCAGCTGGACTAAAAGTCCTGCATGTCGTTGTTTTTGTCCGACTGCCTCTCGCCGTGCGCTGCCATGTTGCTGCCGGAACTCCGCCCCCATTATAGTCGATGGGGACTGAGCGGCAGTCCGGGAGCACACGTGAACTAGCGGCAGGACAGATCCGACAGGCTGTTCACCCGCCTGAACAGCCTGCCGGACTCCCCTGCCGCTAGTGTGAAAGTAGCCTTAGAAGAATTTATAGTCATAGGATGATTTTTGTTTTACTTTAGTCGATATTTTATATCACATTGCCTTATAAAATGTTTAAAAAAATCCCCTAGACTGTAAATTGGTGCATGCATTTTAGGTGTCCAACCACGTGTAGACCATGTGAATGTAAATGAAACAGATATAATTTAGTGTCCAGCCTCTTCTATCTGTTCCCTGCCTCTTGCGGGAGAAAACCAACATACTTGGAAGAAACATATAAATACAGACACCTTGTAGATATTGCCCTCTATCACATTTGAAGCCACCACCCCAGTGCTGCAAGGCACCAGTGCAGGCAATGCTAACTATCGTTCTACAGGAATATATTTTAGGATGCATGTAGACATGCAGGCTTTGTTCACGCTATTAGGCAGTCATTGAAACCAAAGCCATTTGGGGATCATAAAAGTAGAGGCAATAAAAAGTAGATACTATATATCTTTTTTGACTCCAGTTCTAGTTTTGGATTCAAAAACTGCCTAAAAAATTCTCAAGATACGTACAGCATGTGTATGGGCAACTTTCCATCCAAACGGATTTGAATAATTTGTATGGGTATGGTAAAAGACGACTGAATCACTAAAAATTTAATTTGGGTTTAATTTGGCTGAATCGGTCGACGGATTCGGTTTGGGTCAGAATAGATTCTACCCGAATTGAAAATTCTCCAATTAGCCTTAAAATGTGGGTGTGACACTCTGAGGTCTCCGAGGACTCCTATGTTTTTTTCTCTTGATTCTCACTTTTAAAAATATATACCGTATTTTTCGCCCTGTAAGACGCACCGGCCCATAAGACGCACCTAAGTTTTTGAGCAGCCCCTGCCTCATTTCTGCAGCCCCAAGTCTCATTGCAGCAGCTTCAGCCTTATTGCAGCAGCCCCATTCTCATTGTGGCAGCCCCATTCTCATTGTGCTGCTTTAGCCTTATTGCTGCAGCCCAATTTTCATTGCAGCAGCCCCCAGCCTCATTGCAGCAGCCTCAGCCTTATTGCAGCAGCCCCAGCCTCATTGCAGCAGCCCCCAGCCTCATTGCAGCAGCCCCCAGCCTCATTGCAGCAGCCCCCAGCCTCATTGCATTGCAGCAGACCCCAGCCTCATTGCATTGCAGCAGACCCCAGTCTTATTGCAGCAGACCCCAGCCTCATTGCAGCAGACCCCAGCCTCATTGCAGCAGACCCCAGCCTCATTGCAGCAGACCCCAGCCTCATTGCAGCAGACCCCAGCCTTATTGCAGCAGACCCCAGCCTCATTGCAGCAGACCCCAGCCTCAGATCACAAAATAAAAAATCCACTTACCTCCTGCTTCAGACGCCACCGCTCCTCTGCTCCAGCACTCTTCTGCCTCCTCCTCCGTCGGCTCTGCTGTGACCCAATGCGCATAGCGTGAGGTCCCAGAGCGCCCTCACACTGTGCGCAGCCACAGCACAGCCAACAGCAGAGGACCAGGAAGTGGTGAGTACAGAGCCTTCACCTCTTCCTGGTCCTCCGGTACTAATGAGCGCTGCCATAATGGAATCACTCATTTGTATTCGCCCCATAAGACGCAGGGGTGTTTTCCTCCCACTTTCGGGGGGAAAAAAATTCGTCTTATTAGGCAAACAGTGATTTTTTTTCTCTCTCTCTTTCCCCAAAATTCACCCAAAAAGAATCACCAAAAATTTGGTTCGAGATCTATAACAAATTATTATTTATTAGTTTTAAAACCGATTTGCTTCTTTCTTATATAAAATATGTACATTATAAAAAGGGAACACGTTCTCATTACAGATCCTGATCCTCTTGACCTTACTCACCTCCTGACAAACTGTGAACTTTTATTTCCTCTTCTTCATTCTTTGCAGTTTTACGAAATATTTAAAGTTATTAATAAGCTGGGGAAGTCGTCTGCAAAAGAGGCATAAGGAAGGTGCTCATATAAAGTGAATCTGTCATCATGATTTGCGACTTTTATCTGCAGTAATTAATAAGTCCAGATCATTATTTTTTTATTTTCCTACTGCCCCCGGTTCCTCTGCTGTCGGCAGTCAGAGGTGCACTGAAATACACAGTCCAGACTGCTGTGCTAACATAATGGAGAGGACTCCTCTGTGCATGCACAGTAGTCCGAACACTGTATTTCAGAGCAGCTCTGAGTGATCTGGACTCCTTATCTGCAGTACTACTCCTGTAGAGCAGATAAAAATCCAAAATCTTGGTGAAAGACCCTTAAAGGGGTTCTCCGGCCTTTTAATATTGATTACTTATCCTCAGGATAGGTCATCAATATCAGATCGGTGGGGTTCGACACCCGGCACCCCCGACGATCGGCTGTATGAGGAGACGGCGCACAGTGTGCACGTGCCTTCACTCTTCCTGCTGCTGCTATGTCTATGGCAAAGCAGCAGCGAGCAGGAAGAGAGATGAGAAACGATACATACACACTGCGCTCACCATCTCCTCATACAGCTGAAAGGCGGGGGTGTCGGGTGTCGGGCCCCCGCTGATCTGATATTGATAGGTTCAGGATAGGTCATCAATTTTAAAAGCCTGGAGAACCCCTTTAAAAGTGGATCGGTCACCTATCCTAATGTGTCTATTTTAGTAACTACTTGCATTTCTCGTGTAATAAAAATTCAGAAACATCTATTCTTATGACTTAATGTTGTTCTGTTCCTCTATTATTCCTGTTAGAAGCTTATGAGTAAGGCCTCTTTCACACGGGCGTTGCGGGAAAAGGTGCGGGTGCGTTGCGGGTGCGTTGCGGGAACATGCCCGATTTTTCCGTGCAAGGGCAAAACATTGTAATGCGTTTTGCACTCGCGTGAGAAAAATCGTGCATGTTTGGTACCCAAACCCGAACTTCTTCACAGAAGTTCGGGCTTGGGATCGGTGTTTTGTAGATTGTATTATTTTCCCTTATAACATAAAATAAAATAATTAAACTCACCTTTATCCACTTGCTCGCGCAGCCGGCTTCTCTTCTGTCTTCTTTTTTGCTGTGTGCAGGAAAAGGACCTGTGGTGCTGTCACTCCGGCCATCACATGATCCATCACCATGGTAAAAGATCATGTGACGGACCATGTGATGACCGGAGTGACGTCAGCAAAGGTCCTTTTCCTGCACACAGCAAAAAAGAAGACAGAAGAGAAGCCGGCTGCACGAGCAAGTGGATTAAGGTGAGTTTAATTTTTTTATATTTTTTTTTAACCCCTCCAGAGCTATTGTATTATGCATTCTGTATTCAGAATGCTATTATTTTCCCTAATAACCATGTTATAAGGGAAAATAATAATGATCGGGTCTATATCCCGATCATCTCCTAGCAACCGTGCGTGAAAATCGCACCGCATCCGCACTTGCTTGCGATTTTCACGCAACCCCATTCATTTCTATGGGGCCTGCGTTACGTGAAAAACGCACAAAGAGGAGCATGCTGCGATTTTCACGCAACGCACAAGTGATGCGTGAAAATCACCGCTCGTGTGCGCAGCCCCATAGAAATGAATGGGTCGGTATTCAGTGCGGGTGCAATGCGTTCAACTCACGCATCGCATCCGCGCGGAATACTCGCCCGTGTGAAAGGGGCCTAAAGGTCCAACTGAGTCTTACCAGGGTGAGTCCCTGAGAGGTCTGACACTGGCAGCACTGATTGGATAGTGTCAGACTGTGCAGAGACACCACCCCAACTGGTAACACCCAGATGAAAATGTATACATAAACTTCTACCATGAATAATAGAGGAACGGCACAACACAGTCATCAGGAGAGACACTGTAGAACTGTTATTTAATGGAGAATGGGAGTAGTTACTAAAACACAGTAAAGGTCTCAGTTCCTCTTTAAAGGAGCATTCAAGTTTCAGCAAGTCATCCTTATACACTGGACAATAGAAGGAATCCGGTTTTCTGATACACGTTCGGCAGCAATTATTCACAGTTTTCAAGATCCTTGCTTTTGTAAGTTGAATACAAAGGTTTATTCTTTACTACCATAGGATGATAATGTCCTGGTCATTTTAGCATATTATTAGAGAGAAATGAGATAACGTAGTGTAACGAGCAGACATAAACCTGTGTAAGCATCACGTGGCCATGACCGGTTTCCATTCTTTGGAATGAAGCGGTAAGATGATGATACAGACAGATAACGTAATTTGGTTATATGTAATGAGCTATCAGAACATTACATTAAATAAATTGCCATTTATATATACAGTATACACTGCGTGCAGAATTATTAGGCAAATGAGTATTTTGACCACATCATCCTCTTTATGCATGTTGTCTTACTCCAAGCTGTATAGGCTCGAAAGCCTACTACCAATTAAGCATATTAGGTGATGTGCATCTCTGTAATGAGAAGGGGTGTGGTCTAATGACATCAACACCCTATATTAGGTGTGCATAATTATTAGGCAACTTCCCTTCCTTTGGCAAAATGGGTCAAAAGAAGGACTTGACAGGCTCAGAAAAGTCAAAAATAGTGAGCTATCTTGCAGAGGGATGCAGCACTCTTAAAATTGCAAAGCTTCTGAAGCGTGATCATCGAACAATCAAGCGTTTCATTCAAAATAGTCAACAGGGTCGCAAGAAGCGTGTGGAAAAACCAAGGAGCAAAATAACTGCCCATGAACTGAGAAAAGTCAAGCGTGCAGCTGCCAAGATGCCACTTGCCACCAGTTTGGCCATATTTCAGAGCTGCAACATCACTGGAGTGCCCAAAAGCACAAGGTGTGCAATACTCAGAGACATGGCCAAGGTAAGAAAGGCTGAAAGACGACCACCACTGAACAAGACACACAAGCTGAAACGTCAAGACTGGGCCAAGAAATATCTCAAGACTGATTTTTCTAAGGTTTTATGGACTGATGAAATGAGAGTGAGTCTTGATGGGCCAGATGGATGGGCCCGTGGCTGGATTGGTAAAGGGCAGAGAGCTCCAGTCCGACTCAGACGCCAGCAAGGTGGAGGTGGAGTACTGGTTTGGGCTGGTATCATCAAAGATGAGCTTGTGGGGCCTTTTCGGGTTGAGGATGGAGTCAAGCTCAACTCCCAGTCCTACTGCCAGTTTCTGGAAGACACCTTCTTCAAGCAGTGGTACAGGAAGAAGTCTGCATCCTTCAAGAAAAACATGATTTTCATGCAGGACAATGCTCCATCACACGCGTCCAAGTACTCCACAGCGTGGCTGGCAAGAAAGGGTATAAAAGAAGAAAATCTAATGACATGGCCTCCTTGTTCACCTGATCTGAACCCCATTGAGAACCTGTGGTCCATCATCAAATGTGAGATTTACAAGGAGGGAAAACAGTATACCTCTCTGAACAGTGTCTGGGAGGCTGTGGTTGCTGCTGCACGCAATGTATATGGTGAACAGATCAAAACACTGACAGAATCCATGGATGGCAGGCTTTTGAGTGTCCTTGCAAAGAAAGGTGGCTATATTGGTCACTGATTTGTTTTTGTTTTGTTTTTGAATGTCAGAAATGTATATTTGTGAATGTTGAGATGTTATATTGGTTTCACTGGTAAAAATAAATAATTGAAATGGGTATATATTTGTTTTTTGTTAAGTTGCCTAATAATTATGCACAGTAATAGTCACCTGCACACACAGATATCCCCCTAAAATAGCTAAAACTAAAAACAAACTAAAAACTACTTCCAAAAATATTCAGCTTTGATATTAATGAGTTTTTTGGGTTCATTGAGAACATGGTTGTTGTTCAATAATAAAATTAATCCTCAAAAATACAACTTGCCTAATAATTCTGCACTCCCTGTATATATATATTTCCTTCTCACACCACATGGACAGTCAAATTTTGAAGTTGTCAATAGTGATGAGCGGCAGGGGCAACATTCGAATTTGCGATATTTGGCAAATATTTGGGCGAATATTCGTCATATATTCGTGAATTCGAGAACTCGCGATTATTTTCTTGATTGCGACAATCGGCAGTGTAATATGTGCGTATTGCGCTCGCAATACAGGTGTGCGTCACTGTTGCTGCATTTTTCAACCTGCTAGAAGTTTCCTCAGACTGGAGAAAATGGTTGGCACAGAAGAACATCAGAATAGCTTTATATGCAGATAGAGTGCTCCAATATATTCGCGATTGCGCAAATCGGCAATTAATGATGAGCATATATAGGTTTATATGATTTGGAGCAGATTTTCTGCGTAAAAAGCAGAGTAAATCCAGGCAGGACTCCTAGGAGAGATAGTGAGAGTCCTGATAACCCCACCCACACAAGCTAATCTTTATTTATATAGAACTTTACAATGCAGAGGGTGCATGTACAAACCAAATCAGACATCACAGAGTTACAAACTAATGCAAAACTCAAAAGTTAGGACCCGGCTTGCAAGAGCTCACAATCTATGAGGAAATTGGGGTGACACAAAAGACAAAATTGATAATTGACAGCTCTCCTTGTTTCGGTGTGTGGATAGAAGGATTCTCAATGTGTCTGGTAGGAGTCTTTTCAGGATTTATTCAGTTTTTCTCCGAATCTCAAGATTCTGCCTGCTGGAAAACACTTAAGGCTGGCTTGGGGACTATGCCAGGCCCCAGCCAGCCTTTACACACATCGGCACCCCGCGATCGCATTTGTAGGGTACCGATGGGACACAGAGGGAGTCTGCTCCCTCTTCCACCGCTTACATGCAGCGGGCGCCATGGCCTGCCACATGTAAGGGGTTAAACAGCCCGGAACGGCACTCCTGCCTGTCCGGTCTGTTAGAGCAGAAGAGCGGGGGACCAGTGAAGCGCTTAGACCGGTCCAGCCTAATTCACCTTAGCGACTGCTGTAAAAAGGTGTATTGGTGGTCACTAAGGGGTTAAGAGGACTTTCACACAGCGTTTTTTTACCACAGACTTTTGGCACCAAAATCCAACTGGCAGCCATGTCTTGAAGATCGTGAAGCTGCGGTTTTAGGGTACTTTCACACTAGCGTTAGAAGAATCCGGAAATCCGTATGCAAACGGATATCATTTGTTTCCGGTTGCGGATCCGTATGCGGATCCGTCTGACAAATGCATTGCAATACCGGATCCGTCTCTCTGGTGTCATCTGGAAAAACGGATCTGGTATTTATCTTTTTCACAGATTTAAAGGTCTGCACATGCTCAGACCAGGAAACCGGATCCGTTTTTCCGGAACACTTGGTTTCGGATCCGGCATTAATAAATTTCAATTAAAAAGTGTTCCCTAATTTTGGCATGCTGTGGTTTTTTCTCTGGCCAAATACCGTACAAGGGGCTGAACTGAAGACATCCTGATGCATACTGAACAGATTGCTTTCCATTCAGAATGCATTAGGATAAAACTCTTTACTTTTTGCTTTCCTTGGTTGGATGCTCCAAGGCCTGTGATGACTATACTCCGGCACTGCAGCTGTGTTAAGACTATGACTCCCAAGATGCCCCCCCTATGTTATTCTTTGCCCCCCCAGGTGCCCCCCCCCCCGCTGATTCCCCCCAAAGCAGGCCGGTGAATACTAATGAGCGCTTCCATTATGGAAGCGCTCATTAGTACCGAAGGACCAGGAAGCGGTAAACGCTCTGTACTTACCACTTCCTGGTCCTCGGCTGTGCAGGGCTGCGCACAACGTGAGGGCGCTCTGTGACCAGTTCAGAGCACAGTCGACCGAGGAGAGAGAAAATTGCAGGCGGCGTCCAGGAGCAGGAGAGGTAAGTGGTTTTTTATTTTATAAAAAATGTGGCTGCTGGGGGCATAATAGGGGCTAATCATGAGAGGCATAATGGGGGCTAATTGGAGGCATATAGGGGATAATTAGAGGCATATGGGGGCTAATTGGAGGCATATGGGGGCTAATTAGAGGCATATGGAGGCTAATGAGACATATGGGGTCTAATGAAGCATATGGGGGGCTAATGATGCATAATAGGGGCTAATGAGAGGCATCATGGGGGCTAATTAGAGACACAATGGGGGCTAATTAGACTATTAGAGGCATATGGGGGCTAATGAGGCATATGTGGGCTAATGAGGCATATGGGCGCTAATAAGAGGCATAATAGGGGCTAATTAGAGACATAATGGGGGCTAATTAGGTATTTGGGAGCTAATTAGGCATATGGGGGCTAATAAGAGGCATAATGTGGGCTAATGAGGCATAATGGCTTATAATGGGGGCTAATGAGGCTTATGGGAGCTAATTAGGCATATGGGGGCTAATGAGAGGCATAATGGGGCTAATGAGGCATATGGGAGCTAATTAGGCATATGGGGGCTAATGAGGCATATGGGGGCTAATAAGAGGCATAATGGGGGCTAATGAGGCATAATGGCTTATAATGGGGGCTAATGAGGCATAAGGGCTGATATGGGGGCTAATGAGAGGCATGGGGGCTGATATGGGGGTGATAAGAGGCATAATGGGGGCTAATAAGAAGAATAATGGGGGCTAATGAGGCATAAGGGCTTATAATGGGGGCTAATGAGGCATAATAAGTGTCATCCACAGATGCCCCCATAACAGTGTGTCTTCCACAGATCCACCATAACAGTACGCCTGCGCACTGACGAGAGAAGCAAGCAGAGGACGGCACCGCAGACGACTGAATGGCTTCTTTTGTAAGTAAATAGTTTTATTATAAATGTATCCCTGCATACCGCAATTCTCTCGTATTTTGTAATCTTATTTATATATACTTATTTTGTTTTTGCCCCCCCATTTTTGACTGTGGTATCTTTGTGCCCCCCCTATATATTGTTGCTAGAGTCGCCACTGGTTCTCAGTAATCCATAGAAATGAATGGACCATGCTGGGAGTCGTAGTTTCACCACAGCTGGAGTGCCAGAGGTTAGCCATCACTTTCCTAGGCAATTAGCTCCCAGGATAATTGCCCTGTGTTTCCTCCATACCATCCAGCCCTGGACTAACAGCTTACCTATAATAACAGAATATTGTGGGAAATATATGGACGGCTCTGCTTTACCAAACTGTGGGGAGTTGAAGGCGGGGGCAAGAGCGTATAGGTCTAAACAGCTATAGGGCAGAAAGACCAGCAGCGATCACCTAGTCCTGATCTTTTGGATCATGTTGGAATTTTGCCTCATAGTTTTCATATACGTACACGTGAATTTTTAACGCTTCCTTATCCACACAACTAATTTGCTTCCATGTTTAAAACATATTTGTTATAAAAATCCTTAAGCTATCAATTTAACTATCAGCATGTCGCCCTGGGAATGCATGCTGAAAAGACAGAATCGCCTTTCCTTCTTCTTTTCCCCTAGAATTCTCACCCCCTCATCTTACATTATGATTCATTGAATACATGACTATCCGTTCTGCAGCCTCATGAGAAAGAGAGACTCTAATTATATGACCAGATGTTCGGAAACCTTTCATAGGAGACCACAAGCCTGGGAGTCTATCCCATTGTGGAAATGAGCACATATTGTCACACATGACCAGTTTCATGAGTTTACTGGACCGTCCAGAATCAAGGAAAGAGTATTTCTATAAGGCTACATGTACACGACCGTGTGCCCCCCGTTGGCCATATTGCGGCCTGCACACAGCGGTTCCGCAATACACGGGCATCGGCCGTGTGCATTCCACATCACGGATCGCACACCCATTCACTTGAATGGGTCCGCAATCACGGAGATGCGGAACGGAGACACGGATCGGAACCCCACGGAAGCACTGCGGAGTGCTTCCGTGGTGTTTCTGGTCGTGCCTCCTCACCGCAAAAAAGTAGCGCATGCACTACTTTTTTGCGGTGCGCACTGTCGGATGTGGATTGCGGACCCAATTCAAGTGAATGTGTCCTTGATCCGCATGCGGCTGCCCCACAGTCTGTGCCCGTGCATTGTGGACCGCAATTTGCTGTCCGCAGCACGGGCACGGATCCCTAACGTTCGTGTGCATGTAGCCTAAATCTATCTATCTATCTCCTATCCATTATCGATCTATCTATCTATCTATTATCTATCTATCTATTGTCTATCTTTTATCTATCTATCTATCTATCTATCTATCTCATATCTATCTATCTCCTATCTATCTATCTATCTATCTATCTATCTATCTATCTATCTATCTATCTATCTATTATCTATCTATCTATCTATCTATCTATCTATCTATCTCCTATCTATCTATCTATCTATCTCATATCTATCTATCTATCTATCTATCTATCTATCTATCTATCTATCTATCTATCTCATATCTATCTATCTATCTATCTATCTCATATCTATCTATTGATATCTCTCATATCTATCTATTGATATCTATCTATCAATGATGAAACAGCCTATAGGAAAGAGGTTGAGAACCTAGAGAGATGGAGTAAGAACAACAACCTCATACTCAATACCAAGAAAAAAAAGGAGTTAATTCTGGATTTTAGGAAGAAGAAACGAAATGGACACCATCCCATTAGCATTAATGGTGGAAACGTGGAGATAGTTCAAAGTTTCAGATTCTTGGGAGTTCATATTAGTCAGGACCTGTCATGGATAAAAAACACAACAGAAATTACCAAAAAAGGCCTTCAGAGGCTTTATTTTCTGAGCAGTCTGAAGAAAGCACAACTCCCAAAACAGCTGCTAGTCAATTTTGTACAGGAGCACCATATAATCTGTTATCACATACTGCATTACAGTGTGGTCCTCCGGCTGCTCTTCTGAGGACAAGAAGACCATTAAGCGCATCATCAGAATGGCTGGCAGAATCACTGGTACTCCGCTACCATCACTGGAGGACATCTTCACTGCTCGCTGCAGCAACAGGGCAAAAATTATCTGCGGGGATCCAACTCACCCCGGCCACAGCCTTTTCATTCCCCTACCCTCTGGTAGGCGTCTTAGAGCCCTACACGCCCGCACCACTAGGCTGAAGAACAGCTTTTACCCCAAAGCAATCAGTCTCCTAAATGCTCTGAGATTATTGCCCCTTCCAAGGATAGAAACTACCACAGACTGAAAGTGACTGCTGCATTCATGAACCCATGATGATCTCTTGTCTGCAGTGGTGTCTGAACAGTGTGTATATATATATACTCATAAGCACTTCCTACTTTGCTCTTGCTATATGTATTCTGTGAACTGTGAATAGTAATGCTTTCTAGTGCAATGTTTTTTTTTTTTTTCTAGTGTAATGCTTTAGTTTAAATGTCAGTTCTTGTTCCTCTGTCCATGGCATCTAGGATTGCTCCAAACAACATTTCATTGTATTGTACATTGTATTAAATTGTATTGTACAGTGACAATAAAGGCATCTTATCTATCTATCTATCTATCTATCTATCTATCTATCTATCTATCTATCTATCTATCTATCTATCTATCTATCTATCTATCTATCTCTCATATCTACCTATCTATCTATCTATCTATCTATCTATCTATCTATCTATCTATCTATCTATCTATCTATCTCATATCTATCTATCTATCTATCTATCTATCTATCTATCTATCTCATATCTATCTATCTATCTATCTATCTATCTATCTCATATCTATCTATCTATCTATCTATCTATCTATCTATCTATCTATCTATCTATCTGTCTGTCTGTCTGTCTGTCTGTCTGTCTGTCTGTCTGTCTATCTATCTATCTATCTATCTATCTATCTATCCATATAATAAAACAAAGTCAGTTCTGTATTTCAACATATTTGTATGAGGGAGTTCAGTTCAATAAGGTCTCCTGCTTTTTAATGTCTAATGAAACGTTTTTCATAAACTGATAATTAGGAGACAATAAGCCTATGGGTCGTGTCTAAGTCTAATGGATGGAGCTGATTAGCGGCATACCTTCAATGGAGGCAGACCACAGAACTGCAATGGGGCCCAGAGGAGGGTGGCTTGGCGCACAACTCCTCTTCCGGATGTGAAAACCTCTATGGGGAGCTCAGTGCAAAGAGGTGATTGCAGCATCAATTCCAATGCACTGAGCTCCCCCTAATGGTGGCTTCAAGCAGCCAACTTTGGGGGAAGAAGGGAAGCAGGAAATGTATCAAGGTATTTGTGTCAGTTGTCTCCTGTGAATACATTAATAAATATAGGGGGTCATTTATCAAACTGGTGTAAAGTAGGATTCCTCCTTTCATTTTCCAAAGGAGCTGTCCAAAATGAAATTTGGAATCTGATTGGTTGCTATGGGCAACTAAGCCAGTTCTACTTTACACCAGTTTGATAAATGACCCCCATAGTGTTCAGAACGAGAGCCATATTTATGAAGTGCCTGTTCCACTTTTTCTGACATAGAAGTTGGATAAGGTGGGTGAGGACAGGTGGGACTTTTTTATTACAATTTTTTTATTTAAAATTTCTATCGCTTAATTAAAAAAAAAATCTGAAATATAGGGTTTTGTTCCTTGCATTCTGCATTGCATGAAAGTAATTGATGCATGCTAGGAAACTGGATGGGGCAGGGAAGCCCATACTAAGTTCTGCTATGGGGCTCCTATGAGATCTGTGTATGCCCCTTCAGCTGACATTACTTCTGCACTGAAGTTAATGGGAGGTCACATTCACTGAGGGTTTGTTTAATACTCCCTGAAGGACACAAAATAATGTGTTTTCTGATACCGGCCCACGTTTCATACTATACAGAATATATACATTCAGAAAAGCATATCTCAGGGTGACCAGGTGACACAGAAATGAGGTCTAATATGGCTTAAATCAATAGCTATCATACAGAATTTCTTTGGTTCTACAAACTGAAAACAATAATAGCAGAAATAGGGGAGCAGAGTGAAGTCAAGTTTTATATTTTCCTGAAGTTACGTAAATGAGTGGTACCAAACCTCCTCTGATCAGACACCCTATGGACAGGGAATAAGCTGTCATAACGGGACAACCACCCCTTCCATACTTTACTTTATTACCAGTATATGGGGGCAGTGTGGGTGAAATTACTGTGTGTGTGTGTGTGGGGGGGGAAATTACTATGGGGGGGCAGTGTGTGGGAAATTACTATGTGGGGGAAATTACTATGGGGAGCCTACTATATGGGGGCAGCGTTGGGGCCCTTGATATTGGGGAGGCACTGTAGGGGCAATTCTATTATTTCTGGGGACACTATACAGGGACTATTGCCTGGAGCACAATATAGGGTGTTATTATTTCTCGGGGCACTCTAGGGGACATTATAGCTGCTGTGGACACTATAGGGACATTTGGGGTAATTTATCAAACTGGTGTAAAGTAGAACTGGCTTAGTTGCCCATAGCAACCAATCAGATCTCACCTTTCATTTTTGACAGCTCTTTTGGAAATCCAGTTCTACTTTACACCAGTTTTATAAATGATCCCATTATGTCTACTGGGGTCACTTTTTTTTTTCAGCAGTATAGTACCTGGGGCATTGGGGGGCACAAAAGGCATAGTATTGGGGGTGGCAGCAGGATGACACTGTGGGGACACCAGGATGAGGAGGTTGATGGAAAAATCTAACGTGTCTGTGTTACAAACTCTGTAGAGACGAGATGAGTCTGTAAAATTTGTCATGGCAGTCTGGGTCAAACGGAGGAGAAGAGGAAAGAGAAGGTCATGTAGACAGGAGATGTCCCTGGATGTGAGAGGTATGTGGTCACTATGACATGTAGAAAGTGTTTTTAAAGGAGAGTTACACTTTAAAGTCAATATTTGTTGGTCTTTCCAACCTGCTTCTTGTTTTTTTTCAGTTAAAAGGTTTACCTGGGAATTTGATATGATTGGTCTATCCTCAGGATAGGTCATCAGTATCGGATCAGTGGGGATCAGACTCCTGACACCCCTGCTGATCAGCTGTTTGAAGAGGCCACTGCGCTCACAAGAGCTCCGGTGAACACTGCGGTCTCTTTATAGTTTACCAAGCCCAGCGCCGTACATTAGACAGCAGCGATGCTTGGTATTGCAGCTCATCTCCTTTCACTTGAATGGGACTGAACTGCAACTAGGCCATGTGACTGACATACAGAGACATCACTGGCCTCCCAACAGTTGATCGGCAGGTGTCCCGGGAGAAGGACGCCTATCCTAAAGACAATCTTATACACCTTGCTGGTACTGTATTACACTGCAGTTTCTCTGCATGAGAATCTGAGTGGGAAAACCATGTGTAATCCGCAATCCGTGCAGGCAGGCTATGTGTGAAGGCGTTGTTTGTGCAATATCTCTTTTGGGGCCCCACTTAAAATTTTGCCCAGGGCCACACTTTGTCTAAAACCGGTCCTGTATCCATTAGTGATCAGATGAATGTGTGATTTTTGTGTTTTCAGTAGAGGGTTTAGTTCTTATACGGTAGTTAGAAAAGTAAGAAGAGGGTTTGTTCAATGCACTGTGCCTCAGAAGACGTGTGCCATTGTAACCATCTGAAAGAAATGACCTGTGTACCTGAGGAGGGAGGCAGCCTGTCCACCGAAACACGTTGTATGTTAGAAGCAACCAGTTATCAATCGTTTTTTTATTTTAATAAACGTTTTAAGGTAATATCCAGTGTCCAGAAGCCTGGACTTTAAATTCTTTGTTCATTGTAACTATCTGATCACTCAAAAAGTATATTAAAGGGGTATTCCCATCTCGGACATTGGGCACATATCACTAGGATGTGCCCCCAGTGTCTCATAGGTACGGGTCCTACCTCCTATACGGAGCCCGCAAAGTGCTGGAGGATGTACTGCGCATGCACGGGGCACCCTCTATTTATTCCTATGGGAGCACCAAAAATAGCCGAGAAGTGTATGGAGCGGTGGCTTCACTTACGTGTTGCACTTCCCATTTATTTCAATGGGACTTCATAAAATAGCCGTTAGGCTATTTTTGGCGCTCCCATAGGAATGAATGGAGGGCGGAATGTGCCGGTACTTTGAGGGGTCCATTCTAACTATAGACATCAGAAATTGCAGCATCCCCCAAAGTACCAGATGGGAATACCCCTTTAAATTTATATTAATATTCTATATTATTATTCATAGAATATGAAATGCATGTTAAATTTGTGTAAAAGTATAAAATCTTGAAATTGTTTTTTATTCAAATGAGTGATTTCTTCATTTGGTTCATGTTCTTATCTTATGAAATGTAAGATTATTATAAAAAAAAAAAATTTGATCACTAAATACAGTATTAATGTCACAGGGGTCTCATGATATACAATGCTACTTTTGGTATATAATATATGCATCTAACTTGTTTACGTAAAGCAAAGTAACTAAATCTACAAGATATCTCTGGGGTAAGGTATGGGACTGAGTGTTTCCAAGAAAAGATGCTGGAACAGTAGGTCATCCGATGAGACCTGCATAAAGTGTGGGAACAAGTATAGTAAAAGATTGCGCAAGTCATCTTCTCAGTGGAGGTGGTGGTGGGTGGTGAGTAATACCGGACTTCAGGGGAATGTAAATTGCTTTAGGGTTGTACATTTGTGTTAAATTTCTTCTGCTGTATTTAGCCAGATATTACATTTAACACAACACAATAAATGTGGACATAGTCCAGAAAATAGAAGGGTTGCCAGTAAACCACATACTTCTTTTTTGGCAGCCAATCTGGAAGCATTAGGCTGTGAAAATAAATAGAATTTTGACAAATTGTATGAAGAAGGATCCTCAAATTTACAGTAGAAATAGCAATACTTTATTTAAACTCATTGCTGCTAAGTATACATGCCAAATGTACATATATAAGGAATAAAGACTATATAAGATTCGATTTGCTTTGGATTCGTCAAATTTTTCAAAAAGTTCTGCTCGAGTCCAAATCTATTCGTTCTGAACCAAAGTTGCTTTAATTGCCCTGGAAATTGGTATATATAACCCCCTCTAATCCTCTAAAACACAGATTTTTTTTAATGAAAGCTCCTCGTTTTAATTTTTTATTAATTTTTTAATTTTCCCTTGCCTGCCCCCTTGGTTTGATACAGCATTAGGTGTATCTGTATCTACTTTTATCGTTGCTGCCACAAACTGCGGTTATTTCTTGGCCACAACTGACTGGCATTACCTCCTGCTTGGTGGTGAGAGAACATTATTGATTGCCTATGCGCTGGGCGCCATTTTACAAGATTCTTCCAAATCAAACCCGAAAAGATTCGGGTTCGATTCAGTGCCTAAAAATCTGATTAGATTTGCTCATCTCTGCTCTGGAACTACAGTTAGGTCAAAATAGTGAGTCTGGGCAATCCCAACAGGAGTCACATAGTTACTGTGCCAGTGAGAGTCCTACAATCAATTCATTGTGGAGGTAAGTGGAGCATCCAGACTCCACCAGTAGTTTGTCCTGACATACTGTATGTCTATAACAGGGGCGGACTGGCCATAGACCCTATAGGAAAATGGTGGGTCGCCCAAGCCCTCCTCTCTGCTGCTGGACAAATACATAATGAGCTCTTAGTAATAATTAACACTGTGAGAATAAGGTACCCACGTACCCGGTCAGCATCCACACATGCCCTCTTAATCATAGACAACTGGAGGACAGAAAATGGCATCTATCAATGGCCACCACGGAGGGACAGCTTTTGGGATAGTATATTGTGCTGCACTGCGGTATTTGGTTCAAATATCCTGTGAGGCAAGAGTATGAAGTCTCCAATTAGAACGAACATATCTACTAGAAGAAGCAAAGCACAGCTATAAAGAGGGAGAAACCTAGTGCAGTGAAAAGAGGGCACACCTTTTTTTCCCTTGAAGCACACCATAGTTCTGGGTCTCCTGCCTTATTGTAGTTTAGGGGTCGAAGATGTTGTGTCTGTATGGGTGCAAGACAGGGAGTGTAGAGTGCAATGGCCAGTGTACGGTGTAGGAGTCAGAAAACCAGGCTAAAGGTTCACAGTGAAATTCTCTCCCAGATAACAGTGTATGGATTTAGTCAAGGATGATAGTTATGGCCCTCTTTGTACACTTGCTAAAGTCTCTGGCAATAGAATCTATGGCGGGCATCAGAATCTTAGCAATAAAGGTTGTAATGTCCACTGTTGGATGCAAGTTGTTTGAAAGCAGGTGTCCAGATGTTAAGGGTGTCCCTCGCAGCAGCAAAGTCTGAATGGCTGTAGGAGCAGGTTACCTTGCTGACTACTATGCTCAGCCATGCAAATTCTAAGTTCTCTAATTCTCTCCTTTCGTTCTCCCATTTCTCTGTAGATCAAGTATTCCAGAGATCGGTCAGTCTCTGTAGTTTTCTGAGCCTAAGGAGAGGGAACAAGAGACGCAGCTTCTTCTCTCTTCAAACTCTCACTCTCAACAACTCCCAAGGATTATTAACTCTGGCTGAGCCATCCATACATAGCTATTAGAGATGAGCGAATTTAAAAAAAAATTTGCTTTGTGATTTTTTTTGTAAGTAGTGGGTGCAAAGACAGGGAGTTGCGATAGTGCCACCCTTCATAATTGTACCCCTCAGATGCCGCGTTCATACATGATCGCGGCATCTGAGTGTAAAAACAGTGTAAAATTAACATCAAACTGTCAATCAAAGCTGTCCGCTGCCATCTTGCTTGAAGATCTGGCGCGAAATCTCGAGCGGAGTGTGGTGACGTCATACATCACTGCGCACGGGATTTCGGCCGAGATCTTCAATCAAGATGGTGGCTGGTGGCCCATCGCGAGCAAATGGAGGTAGTAAGTATGAATTTTTTTGTGTTTTACATTATTTCAGGTTGAATCGATTCGCTAACATGAAGCACGGGAAAATTCGGCTTCAAAGCTAATCTCATTTATCCTGAAATTCGGATCAAATTCCACTTCGTAGGATTCGCTTCACTCAACTCTAATAGCTATACTTGTTGCAATACATTACATAACATTATACAACAAACCATTTGCAGATAATTCCTGCTCTGGGGTACTGTGAGTATGTCACACTCCTACAGATTACAGTTGATTGTAGGGATCAGTGAGACAAAATATTAAATGCAATAATGTTTAGAGAAACCTGTTTGTCCAAAGAAAAATTCCTTTAATTACTTTTCTAAAAGTTCACTAAAATTATCTGTGCTAAATGTGCATATATGTAATGTGGGAAAGTGAATCTATCACTACCATCCCTGCGGAAGGAGAAAGGAGCCAGTTGACACATCTGGGAAACCTACAAGCGAATCAGGAGGTGGTACATGATATTTTAATCTACTTGCAGGAACGAGCATAATTATAATTATGATTCCATATGATTTTCAGTTCTTATACTTTTTGTTTGTCGAATCTGACTTTAAAAAAACATCTGGAGCCCTGGAATCCCAAGTGAGATAAAGAATGATTAACTATGGTAGGATGATGAAGGATTGGGCTAACTTCATTCCGATCATTCTGTTGTTTTGTCAGTATCACTTGACTAATTAAAAAACAATGCATCGCTAATTTCTCATAAAGCTGCCCTAAGGCTTGACTGACAAATCCTGTTACAATGCCTTTCAAGTGTTTAAGTCGCAGATTGCATTGTAGGATTTGAGAACGCTAGCCTTGTGATTCAGCTGCGTCATGTTTATAAAACGATCTGCATGAATACAAGCAAGGACCACATGGCGCCATTTGGTATAAACCATGTGTCCCAATTTAGAACAGATGAGTCAAACAGTAAATGAGGGGAAGAAATCTTAAACTCACGGGCTCTTGAACTCTGAGATCAAATAATATTAATATTGGCAAGAAAAGGTGAGAACAGCAGTCAGTAATGATAATAACGAGGTAATTATAATATGAGAAAGCTAAACCTAAAACACATAGTATAGAAGAATGATAACAGAAAAAGACCACATCCATCTAGTCTGCTCTTACTTCATTCCCTTTTTAATTTTTTTCTTAGGATAGATATATGTTTACGCCAAACATGTTTGAAGGGTTTTCAAGGAATTGGTCCTTTTTAATCAGTAGTGTGTGCCACCTGCTCACCGCTGCTCCAGTCCGGCGCCCTGGCTCTGTTCACCAATCGTCCGGTCCCGGGCTTGCCTTCTTCCTGGCTGGTGTACGGACAGTGTCACGTGTGCCACTGCAGCCGATGGGTGTCCTCAGCAGTGATGAGTCCCCAAGTGCCACGTCACTGCAGCAACCCCCTGAGGAATCGGGTAGGAGTGGTAGTGGCCCTGATGAAGTGTTGTGTCACACTTTACTCCCTCGGGCTGCTGCTCCCTTTAGACTGGTGCTTTTGAAGTATGGTACCGCAGAAGGAGGCCAGAGTTAAGCGCAACGTAGAACTTCAAATACATTCAATAGCAGGAGCAAGAATCTGGAGACAGGTTAAATGCACTGAGCTTGTGCTGGCCTTGTAACGTTCTGGGTGATGGATGTCTTAGCCATAGTGCCTCAGCTTACAGCAGCGCCGGTAGATGCTGATGTAGCCGCTCACTCTGCTCTCTTTATCCTCAAGGATTTACTTGAGACTTTTTCAGTTCAATCTCTCTGGAGATTAGGTAACAGAAGCAGGAACTTTGCAGGTTTCTTCCTCTCTCCTCTGACTCTGGACAGGTACTCCTCACCTTGACAGGGAGCAGGTCCAGCCTACTCCTACCAAGAGGGGAGAAACAGGGTGGTTAGCCCTGCTCCTTGCCAATCTTTTTTGCCAATAATCCCTTACTGGGAGATACGACCAGAAGTAAAACCATAAAATACATAATGCACAACAATACAGTTTATAGTACCCCCAGGTCTGGGGTGCTAAATCACTGCTGGGTCACACTGGGGACCCGTCAGTGCTCAGGCCAGTCATTGGCTGCAGTGGCGCATGTGACCCCGTCCGTACCCTGGCTGGAAGTAAACAAGCTGGGGATTGGAAGATCAGTGAACGGAGCCAGGGCAAGGAGCAGGTGAGTATGGTCCTTTCATTAGGTGCCACATGCTACAGGGCCAATTAAAAAGGGACCATATCCTGCAAAACACCTTTAAAGAGGACCTTTCACCGCTCCTGACATGCCTGTTTTAATAACTTCAAGCATTCCCCATGTAATAACAATTCTGGAGCATCTGTTATGGCTCTATGTTGTGCCATTCCTTTATGAATGAATTGCTATTAGCCTTCAGTAAGGGTACAGAGGGGAGGTAACACGTTGGGGGCGTGTACCTGCACAGCCTAACAATGGCAGCACTGATTGGATAGAGTGAGTTTGTGCAGGGACACACCCCCAACTGGTTACCTCCCCTCTGTGCCCTTACTGAAGGCTAATGGCAATTCATTCATAACTTTTAGTAGAAATAATAAAGGAATGGCACAACATAGAGCCATAAGAATAGATGTTCCAGAATTGTTATTACATGGGGAATGCATGGCTATTAAAAAAGGCATGTCAGGAGCGGTGAAAGGTCCTCTTTAAATTCACTTACTGTAGAATTTCTAACCACATCTGTTTTAAGTTTTATCTAAGCATCAAGTACTCTTTCAGTAAAATAATATTTTCTGACATTGCTTCTGATTCTAATTTCAGATTGTGCCCCCTTTATTCTTGTGTTCAGTTTGGTATTAAAAAACAAACAAATTCTCTGCTGAATTTTATTTAAACCTTTGACATTTAAATGTTTAGATCATGTTGCTCTTTTCCTTTTTTCCCCTGCAGGCTATACAAATTAATTTAATTAAGTCTTATAAATATTTGCTTGTTTTTGCTTTTTGAGTAAATTGTTTTGAGAAAATGTTCTGTAAAGTACTGTAAGTGAAAGAAATAGTAAATACAAGAAAAAGATCCTTGAACAAAAAGTCATCCACTTTTTTGCAGACACAGTTGCCCATAATATAATACTTTTACTGTCTCTCTCCTATAGTCAAAAAGTATATAGTGTAACACACCTGGTATATAGCAAAAACTAAATATCTAAAATATATAAAATATCAAAATCAGACAAAAGACACGGCATAGTTTAGGATTAATTTGGTACATAAATGAACTGATGTGGATTTACCCCATAATTTATACCATTTTCCTCATCATGTTTAAAAACTGCTAAAGCGCAAAATGACAAAAAAGCTGCACATTTTTGCACTACATGTGGCCTGTGCAAAAAAACAAACAAAAAAAAATTTGAAATTCAACTTTTGTATGCCGTGTTGCCGTTTAAAAGTTCACTCTATTGTATGGAGATAGACAGGGAAAACATCACCTTAAAGTGTTATTGAACTTTCAAAAACTTTTGGTATGTCATGGAGACATGTCAAATGATCGGTGGGGGTCTTAGCACTCTGACTCCCACCGATCACTAGAACAAGGAGAGGGAAGCGTTTACACTGTAGCACACTTTCTCTCCTTGCTGCAGGAGGGTCTCATAGAAAGTCTATGGACCTGTCTTGATCCCGTCTCCTGCAGCGAGGATAGAAAGCCCGCTATATGAGCTCTTCTCTCTCCTAGGTCTAGCAGTGGTGTTCTCAGCACTCATAACGCACCGATCAAAACCTTAATGTGCAGGGCCGGCGCTTCCATAGAGGCAAGGGGGGCAATTGCCCCCTGGCCCCCGAGTCCTTAGGGGCACCCCGGCGCCGGTCCGCAACTAACTATAGGCAGGACAGTCAGTGTCACACGGAGATGAGTGCTTCCATTGTGGAAGCGCTCATCTCCAGTCATCTGTATCGCCGTCCTCAGGACAGCGATACAGATGACTGTGCAGTAGGGCAGGGGAGGGAGAGGTGTGTCCCTTCCCCTTCCTCTGATAGGCTGCCGGCCTAGTGCCTGCAGCCAATCAGAGGCCGGCGCAGGCAGCACGATGACGTCATCGTGCCGCCTGAGCCCTGAGCCGTACAGCTCGGGACACAGGCCAGAAGAGGCCTGCATCGCATCGCTGCCAAGGAGTTAAGTATAATAATAAGTATTTTTTTTTGTTGTTGTTGTCAATACTGGTGGCTACTGGCACATGATGGGGGGCTCTGGCTACTGACACATGTTGATGGGGGGGCTCTGGCTACTGGCACATGATCGGGGGGGCCTATGGCTACTGGGACATGATAGGGGGAGCCCTATGGCTACTGGCACATTATAAAGGGGGGGGGGGGCCTATGGCTACTGGCACATGATAGGGGGGCTCTGGCTACTGGCACATGATATGGGGGGGGCTCTGGCTACTGGCACATGATATAGGGGGGGCTCTGGCTACTGGCACATGATATAGGGGGGCTCTGGCTACTGGCACATGATATAGGGGGGGCTCTGGCTACTGGCACATGTTTGGGGGGCATCTATGAGGGCACATTTTACTGGCACATTATTGGGGGACATGTATGGGGGCACTTATTACTGCCACATTATTGCGGGCACTTATTACTGCCACATTATTGGTGGGCACTATAGGGGCATCTACTGAGGCCACAAAGAACTGTTATTTTATATGGGGGCTCTGCATAGGGGCATTTTATACTGGGACACATTATGGTGGGTACTATTGGGAAGGTGGGAGAGGAGTACTATGCGGTCATCTACGGGGGCACTGAGAAGGGGTATTTTATACTTACAAATTATCGGGGACACTGCGGGCATCTACTGGATCACTATATATGGGGCATTTTATACTGGGGGGCACTATGGGGACATTAGCTCAACTGGGGGAATTACAAGGGGGTATTTTTTGCACTGTCACATTATAAGGAGAATTATTTCTACTGGGGGGCATTATGGTGGGCTTTATTACTCCCCATGGTTTGACCCTAGTAGCAGCACAGCCTCCCCCTGCTCTGCTATACCTCTGCCCCTTCTCCAAATCCTTATTATGAAATCTTTCTCATTAGGATAAAACACAAAATCAGCTCCGCCGAGCCCCCGGCCAAAGTGTTGAAGTGATGTCCGAGATCCCCAAGGGTCAAGCCGAGTAACTGTAAGTTTTCATATGAAATATGTTTATGTTATACACATATAGCCTACACTGTGCCACACAATATACAGTTTCTTTTGTAAAAGTCATCAAGTGTCATGGGGGAAGGGGCCTTATTGTTTTTCGCCCCAGGGCCCCATTTCACCTAGAACCGGCCCTGTTGATGTGTTGCTATGACGTATTAAAAGTTTTTTGAAAGCTAAGAGACACTTTAAATCCATCCTTTAAAGGAGGTGCCCCATGAAGGCTATCAAATGAAAGCTGGCTCAGGTTTTATCACAGTAGAACCTGCTTCTGTAAACCCTGGCGACCAGCTATCAGGGAATGCCAAATTTAAATAGATATTACGATAGCATTACATGGCTGACATTCCCTACAAAAGAAACAATTGTGCAGGAGCAGCACTCATCGGTCCGTCGCGGATCCAATCAGCCAGAGAATATGTGAAAATCAAACAGCGGTGGCAGCATCTCCCATCATTCCATCTTTATTAGGACTTCACAGCCTACAAAAAATCAGTGTACAACAGCCTTTGTCAAGCATACAAAACATATGGCAGAATTGCATATAAATACCCACACCCAGAAAAACCCACAATTGTCAGAACTAATTAAACATAGCCATACCACCCACCCATCCCATTACCTCTCTGCACACAGACTCCCATACTAATCACATCACCTGTAGTTACCCTCTCCTTATCCACGATGGTTTCAGCTGTGGTCCACGTCCTCAAAATCACACTGCGCATGTCCATGTATCGACTGGCCACGCTCCACGTCACACACGCGCGCCCGAAGCGAAGTCCCGCGATAGCCGACGTCAGAAACAGCTGACCACAGCATCACAGACATGGAGCTAGGCATCGCGTTACCTAGGGGATGCAGAAGCGTCAGTGAGTTGGGACCGCGTAAGAAGCAACCATAATTTATGGCCACAACTGAAGCACCCTGGGACAACATACACTCACCTAAAGAATTATTAGCAACACCTGTTCTATTTCTCATTAATGCAATTATCTAGTCAACCAATCACATGGCAGTTGCTTCAATGCATTTAGGGGGGTGCTCCTGGTCAAGACAATCTCCTGAACTCCAAACTGAATGTCAGAATGGGAAAGAAAGGTGATTTAAGCAATTTTGAGCGTGGCATGGTTGTTGGTGCCAGACGGGCCGGTCTGAGTATTTCACAATCTGCTCAGTTACCTGGATTTTCACACACAACCATTTCTAGGGTTTACAAAGAATGGTGTGAAAAGGGAAGAACATCCAGTATGCGGCAGTCCTGTGGGCGAAAATGCCTTGTTGATGCTAGAGGTCAGAGGAGAATGGGCCGACTGATTCAAGCTGATAGAAGAGCAACGTTGACTGAAATAACCACTCGTTACAACCGAGGTATGCAGCAAAGCATTTGTGAAGCCACAACACGCACAACCTTGAGGCGGATGGGCTACAACAGCAGAAGACCCCACCGGGTACCACTCATCTCCACTACAAATAGGAAAAGAGGCTACAATTTGCACGAGCTCACCAAAATTGGACTGTTGAAGACTGGAAAAATGTTGCCTGGTCTGATAAGTCTCGATTTCTGTTGAGACATTCAAATGGTAGAGTCCGAATTTGGCGTAAACAGAATGAGAACATGTATCCATCCTCTGATGGCTACTTCCAGCAGGATAATGCACCATGTCACAAAGCTCGAATCATTTCAAATTGGTTTCTTGAACATGACAATGAGTTCACTGTACTAAAATGGCCCCCACAGTCACCAGATCTCAACCCAATAGAGCATCTTTGGGATGTGGTGGAACGGAAGCTTCGTGCCCTGGATGTGCATCCCTCAAATCTCCATCAACTGCAAGATGCTATCCTATCAATATGGGCCAACATTTCTAAAGAATGCTATCAGCACCTTGTTGAATCAATGCCACGTAGAATTAAGGCAGTTCTGAAGGCAAAAGGGGGTCCAACACCGTATTAGTATGGTGTTCCTAATAATTCTTTAGGTGAGTGTATATGCTCAATATCCACAGCATAGCACAGTGGATACTGACCAAACCATGAATGCAGTGCAGATAACTGGCATCTTATCCTATTATCATACAGATTATGTGCTATATAAAACATATTACATTGCACCAGGCAACAGGTGTATCGTCTGTGTGCATAGATATGTTAAATGGTGATGCATGATATAATCAAATCTGGCTATGTTTAATTGGTTCTGACAATTGTAGGTGTTCCTGGGTGTGGGTATTTATATGCAATTCTGCCATATGTTTTTTATGCTTGACAAAGGCTGTTGTACAGCCGAAACGTTGCTGATTTTGCTGATTTTTTGTATGCTGTGAAGTCCTAATAAAGATGGAATGATGGGAGATGCTGCCACCGCTGTTTGATTTTCACGTATTCCCTACAAAAGGTCCAGTTTCACTTGGACATCTTTGGACAATGCTTTTTTATTACAAGCCTTCCCTACAATAGGCTTATCACAACCAGAAATTGTCTGCAATCTGTGATGAAATCTACCATCAAATCTTCAATTTTGGCTTCCAAAACTGCGCGAGGAAACCTGACCCGTAAACCGGTGAACTTTTGGTGCCCTTCCTCTAGGAAAAGAAGGATTAGCCTGCTTCATTGCAGATCATTGTCGTGCTAAGGAATTGAAAAAAAAAAAAAATCGCCATATCCACTGCAGAAAATAACAACAAATATTGGACACTCAGTATGTAACTCGATACAGTTTCTATAACCAATTGCATTTAATAGATTTCACAGAATTTCTTTCAAAGTCTACATATCAGAAGGTCCTTAGACTCTCAGCAGCGGGAGTCCAGCCAGAAAAACAAACCCACTCAGCATCCTATGGTATAAGAATGAATGGTGCAGATCTTTTTCCCACGGAAATCACAGCAATTTTACACTACTCCCCTCTAAATTATCAAAAGAATGTAGCATGACATAATCAATGCCTAATTGTCGTTAAATGTATCACATAATCTACTAATTAGCAACAGATGAGATGCCAGGAGGCCACAGAACAGCTTTGCAAAATCTTCACAATTCACTTAATAAAACATAGGGACATACCCAAACTCGAGTCTTTATCTCCCTGCTTTGGAGTGAGATGCACCTAATTTATTAAGAAGCAGATACCTCTTACCAAATCAGGTGCATCTCTGCCCTGCGCCAGATACTGAAGCCTACACCAACTACAAGCTGGTCTAGGCTTCAACTATAACTTCTGGAATTTTTTGGCGAAAGTTAGAACAAACTCTGAAAGGCGCACAAAATAATGGTCTACATATGACATACATGATAATTTGTAACTTTTTTACGCCACTGTGTGGCGTAAACACATTGATAAATGTCCCCCAATAAAATACGTCAAATACGTCAAGACTTCCTGTTCTTTGAGAGCAGCCACATGGGCCATTAACACAATGGTCAGGAGGGGACCTTATTGACTTCTATAGGAGATTTATCTATCTAATATGTGTCATTGTAATCCTGCCTGAGATGATAATGAGATGACTTCTGAAAGGTTACCAGTACAGAACAGGAAGTCTTAAAATATTTTAAGCCTAAGGGCCAGCGCAAAAGCTACACAATTTTAGGATTTTCACCTAAATATACTGTAGATAGTAATATGGAAAATTATAAACAAAAACATGAAAACATGATTTTAAAAATAAGTAATTTCTTTTAAAAAATTGAATAACACTAATCTGTGTATAGAAAATAGGTTGATGACTACTATCCGAATGCCAATGATCACCACCATCTATATAGGCCTCTTTATGTTAGAATTATATCATGTAATTAGGTTGGACATATATTAGAAAAACAGGACAACTGTAATGTTCAAATTTTTTTTTTTTAAATGATCAGATCTATAGACTAAAAAATAACTTGAGTGTATCCCTTGCCAAAGAAATGTAAGATCCTAATAACTTGTCAAAATACACAATGCATTAGCAGTGGCATAGCGTGGGGGGGGGGCATTGCCCTGGGCGCAAAATTTTAGGGAGCGCCAGCAGGGCCGCGCCGCCAATTAGGCAAAGTGAGGCGATCACCCCAGGTGGCGCGGCCCTGCTCACAAGTGGGGCAGGTCACAGGGAGATGAGCGCTTCCTGAGCCGTACAGCGCGGGACACAGCCGGAAAGAGGCCTGCATTGCATCGCTGCCATGGAGGTAAGTATAAGTGTTTATTTTTTTATATGGTACAAAACTGGCTACTGGCACATGATTGAGTGGCCAATCATGGGGCACACTTGTTACTGGCACACGATTGGGGGCACTTGTTACTGGCACATGATTGGGGGGCCATCTATGGGGGCACATCTTACTGACACATTATTGGGGGGCACTGTGGTGGCATCTATGGGGGCACTTCTTACTGGCACATTATTGGGGGCACTTTTTACTGGCACATTATTGGGTGGCACTATGGGGGCACTTCTTACTGGCACATTATTGGAGGCATCTACTGAGGCCACAAAGAAGGAGTATTTTATATGGGGGCTCTGTATAAGGGCATTTTATACTGGGGCACATGGTGGGTACTATGGGGAAGGGGAGAGAGGAGTACTATGGGGTCATCTACGGGGGAACTAAGTAGGGGTATTTTATACTTGCAAATTATAGGGGAAACTGAGGACATCTACTGGGGCACTATGAATGGGGCATTTTATACTGGTACATTATGGGGGCACTAGTCGGAAGGGGGGAGAGGAGCACTATAGGAGTATTTTAGCACTATAGGAGTATTTTATACTGGCACATTATGGGGGCACTATGGGGACATTAGCTCAACTGCGGGCATTAAAAAGGGGTATTTTTTGCACTGTCACATTATAAGAATTATTGCTACTGGGGGGCCTTATGGTGGGCTTTATTACTACTGGGGGTCTAGGGGGAACATGATTACTAGTATGGGCACTATGGGAGCATTATTACTTCTGGGGCACAGTGGGGACATGTTGGGGGCACTGTAGGAGCACTGTTACTACCATGTGTGCTCTAGCAGAGAATTATTCCTATTGGTGGGACTTTTGGGAGCACTATTACTGTGGGGGCACCTTGGCACAGTATCAGCTTACCACAATTATTTTTGGGGGACGTTATGTTTACACTATTAGTGTCAGGGCTACTATTTGCTGGGCACAGTTATTTTAGGGCACTGTGTGCCAATAATTATTGAAGGGCACTATCTGCATGGTACTAGTATTGTCAGGGGTATTATCTGTTTCTGCAGTATAGTATTGGGGAGCACGGCAGGCAGAGTATTGGGGGTGGTAGGATGATTTGTCCAGAAGTTGGGAGGATGATGGAAAAGTAGTAAACTAAGATTTTTTGTTTGTCAAACTGCAGAGATGAGAAATGGCTGAAAATTGGTGGTCTGGTCTGAAGGTCTGAAAGGAGAGGATGAGGAAAGAGACATCAAAGAGACGTCACTGGATGTAAGAGGTATGGGGCGCTGTATTACCCTGTATGTTCCGTAATGATGGGAGGGTGGATATAGAATTTGGCCCACACTGTAGCAGCCTGGCCTCAGACTTCAGTTCACATTGTGCATGTTCTGAATTCTGGGGGCTCACACCCATCTACTACATTATCTGTACAGAGAAAGTTATGACTGTGTTATCTGTGGTGTTACATAGGACTGCAGGTGATATCTACTACATTATCTGTACTCAGAGAGTTATCACTGTGTTATCTGTGGTGTTACATAGGACTGCAGGTGATATCTACCACGTTATCTGTATAAAAAAGGGGCATGGCCACATGTTGGGGGGTAGGCGCAATACTTGGCTTGCCCCGGGTGCTGGCAACCCACGCTATGCCACTGCGTATTAGGGTCAAACAGATACAGAAGAAAGGTTTAGACTTGTCTGTTTCCTCTTTTCTTAAATCTATTATTGTTTTTAGTGACAAAATAGAAGGTGGATTATATCACCAAAAAATAGACCTGAGCCCTAAGACTCATGCATATAACAAATCCATAATCATGGACCCTGTGCAGCAGCATGAGACTGTGTGACCCCATATAAAATCAGATTGATGCACTAAAGCATTACAGAACCCACTATCCAGATGGCAAATAAATGAATGCATCACAACTGGATGAATTGCGCATTGCCTTCTGATTTCTGTACTATGAATTAATTCAGAGCAGAGTAATTGTGATGACAAAGTGGAATAACTAATATGTTCACCTTCTAGGTTTTCTATACGTTGGTATAGCATACGTAAGGGGCACTGTATTCAAGAAAAGCCACGGGCATGACAAAATGAAAAGAGAATTTGTCAATGGCAAATTGAAGATCCTTCGATCCAAAAATAATCTTGATGTTGGATTACCAGCGAGAAGGTTCTATTGGGTAGGCACATCAGAGAGGACACAGGTGAATATTGTTTTTGTGTTCAGATCTTTTCTGCTCTTTCCTTAGGTCATATGCTTGATGCTTCCAATGCTGCACCGACCAATGCACCGATGACTTCCTATAATTTTTAGCATGAACAAATTACATTCCTTTAGTATGTATGTATGTGTATACTGTGAAAATGCTACAAAATAAGAATGCTTCTAAAAATAGAAGTGTTAATAGTTTATTTTTTATAAATTAACAAAATACAAAGTGAATGAACAAAAGAGAAATCTAAATCCGATCAATATTTGGTGTGACCACCTGTTTTTGAAGGAATTCGGAGGTTGTTCCAAACATCTTGGAGAACTGACCACAGATCGTCTGTGGAAGTAGGCTTACTCAAATCCTTCTGTCTCTTCATGTAATCCCAGAGTAGATGATGTTGAGATCAGGGCTCTGTGGGGGCCATATCATCACTTCCAGAACTCCTTGTTCTTTTTTATACCGAAGATAGTTCTTCATTTTATTGGCAGTATGTTTGAGATTATCATCCTGCTGCAGAATAAATCTAAACTATTAAAGAGGTTGTTTAGGTTCAGTTATCCCCTTTTTACCCCACTCAGCCCCTCTGACATGAGCATCGGAAACATTTCATGTTCAAAGGCTCTCCCTTGCCCTGCGCTGAATCGGTGACGTACCAGACTCTTCATGAGTAAAGCTAGGCGGAGGCTTCTGCCCTGCAGTGAGCCTGGTGATTTCACCGACACTAATGGGCGGGCTTTAGCGCTGCCCTAGCCTTGTAAAACTGCTAGGGCAGCGCTATAGTTTGCCCATCAGTGCCGGTGACGTCACCGGGTACACGGCTAGGTGAAAGCCTCTGTCTAGCAGTGTAGTATAAACAAACAAGCCCTTGCCCTGCGCAATGCTCCACTCAGAGGGGCTGAAGATAGTTCTTAATGATATTTTCTTAATGAATTTTTGAAAGCATTCTTACATTGCAGCATTTTTCTCAGTCACAACATAAAACCTCTGGCATCTGTCAGGGGGTTGGATATATTAGGCAACAACTGACCAGTTAGTAGTTGAAGTTGATTTGTTGGTGGTAAATTGGGCAAGTACAAGGATAAATGTTAAAAGGAAGAGATAAGTTAATTACTATAATGTATATCCATGAAAATAGGACAACACTGTTATCAATCGGAGAGCTGTTTGGTTTTTGGCTTGTGTACATCTATAACTCAGCATTATTATGAACTCATTCTATGGTTAACAGTTGGATGTAGAATAAATAAAGCACAAGTGCTCCATCTGTTCCTACTTAAAGTTTAGGAATTTGAGCTCACGATGGGTTATTTCCTTTAGTCTAGCCTTATGTTTATTTACCCTGAATTCATTACACATTTCAAGTGGCCCTATTGCAAGAAGTTGGAAAATAAAAAAAGGACATAAGAGACCTTAAAATAACATAATAATGGCTCTGAGATAATAATTAGAGATGAGCGAAGTTATGTAAAATTTGGCTGCTTTGCCGAATTTCACAAAGAAATTCGATTTGTGATGAATTGCTTAGTCACGAAGCGCATTTCTTTGTATGTAGCAGGTCCGAAGACAGGGAACGGCGGTTGCGCCCGCCCCCTGTCATTGAACTCCTCATCGCTGATCGCGGCATCTGAGGCTACAATTTAGGCCTTTCATTGGTTAATCAGGGTAAAAATAAATAAAAACTCACCTTATCCAATTGCTCTCGGCCATCTCAATTGATGACATCGTGCACGGCCAGCACGCCAGTGTTGTGATGTCATAGGTCACCCTGCGCAAGATTTTGCACGGTTTCTGCAATCAAGATGGCCGCAAAGGCCTCATTGCGCACAAATGGATCAGGGGAGTATGTATTTTTTTTTTTACTGCCATTTCAGGGAAAAGTGGGAGGAAATTCGGCTGCACTGAAATTCGGATTGAAGTCAATTTGTTTGACTTCTGGTACCTCGATACCAAAGCCCACTTCGAATTCACTGAAGTTTCGAGCGACTTTGGGCGATACGAAGTTGGCCTACACGGAGCCAATACATTTTAATGCTCCTACTTACAAGGAGTCTATGTTGGTCTGAAACACACCTCCTGTCTCATGATTGGTTAAAGCTTCTGCAGTCTCCCTCATATTACAGCTCATCTCACTGGCTCACCTGGAAATCAGCGTATGAAGAAAACATTTCTATTACAGCAAGGGCAGAATGATTGAAAAGGACCGATAGATCATCCACGTGAAAACAAGATTTTTAGGTGTTTCACACGTTTATTTTAGTTGGCCCGTGTGCCTTCCGCAACTTGTGGAACGGAACGGGCGGCCTATTGTAGACATGCCTATCCTTGTCCGCAAAACGGACAAGAATAAGACATGCTATCGTTTTTTTGCGGGGCCTCGGAACGGAGCAACGGATGCGGACAGCACACGGAGTGCTATCGGCATCTTTTACTGCCCCATTGAAGTGAATGGGTCCACACCCAATCTGCAAAAAAGGTCGTGTGCATGAGGCCTTATTCAGATTTCTATCTTAATCCCGAAGTCTCATCCGAATCCTCGGTATTGGGAACTTACTCTCTAACAACATGCTGAATATTCATATTTACAGTAAGATTAGTGGACACAGCCGTTGGTCAAATGGTTATTTAGTTGATGACTCTCTTATAGATTGACCCCTTCTCGACATCCGTCTTACATGTACGGTGGATGTTGTGTCTTTAAAGATGGCGCCCTCTCCGGATCGGAGTGAGCGCCATAGCGAGTAGGTGCCTGCTGTTTCATGCAGCAGACAGCCACAGTTAGTGTCTGCGATTGGCAGTGATGTCAGCCGTGGATATTTAACCCCTCAGATGCCGTGGTCAAATGTGACTACGGTGTCTGAGAGGGCTAAAAACCAGGGCTAAAAACCAGAGCTAAAAAAAGGGCTAAAAACCAGAAGCGAGCTCTTCCAGGGCAGGAACGCTGTCCCCCAGCGAAGATCAGGAAACCGTTCTGTGTTTGTAATAAACCGGAGCCTGTACTAAGCTTTCAGACTCATTAAGGTTTTATATTACAGTTCAGGCCAGCAGGTGGCAGCACTGACCTCTAATATACCTATTTCTATATAGAATAATGGAGCAAATTCCATTATTCTATAGAAATTGCAATCTGGTGATTGCAAGCTGGAGTCCATTTGGAGGTCTAACAAAAAGTAAACAAAAAAATTAGAAAAATATATAAAAATATAAAAAAATATAAAAGTTCAAATCACCCCCCCTTTCCCCAAAATCAAAATCAAAATAATCAATTGAAAAAAATAACATCATAGGAATCACTGCGTGCAAAAATGCCTGTACAATTAAAATATAAAAAAAAACGTATAACTCCCATATGGTGAATGATGTAACAGATAAAAATGGCCGATTCGCCGTTTTTTCATCACTTTACCTCCCAAAAAATTTGAATAAAAAGTGATCAAAAAGTCATAAACACCTCGAAATGGTGTCAAAAACTATAGATGGTTCTGCAAAAAATTGACCCTCACCCATCTTTGCACACATAACTATAAAAAAGTTATGGAGGTCAGAATATCGGGACGAAAAAAATAAATATTTTTTTTCGAAAGTTTTTTATTTTTTTAAAGTATTAAAATGCAAGAAAAACTATACATATGTGGTATTGCTGTAATTGTACTGACCTGGAGAATGAAGAGCACAAGTCAGTTTTACTGCATAAGGAACACTGTAAAAAAAAACAAACATAAAACTTTGTCGGAATTGCATTTTTTTCCAATTCCACCCCATTTAGAATAACAAGCCCGCATACGGCGATGTGAAAGGAAAAATAAAAAAAAGTGATGGCTCTGAAAAGGCAGGGAGCGAAAAACTAAGATGCGTCAGCAAGGGGTTAGTATTAGAAAATTCTGCTAGTAGCTGTGCAATTGAGGAACAAATTTATGCTGAACTATGACAAATACAGTAATCTAAATATACACATGCAAAAATAATTCACTATAAATGTCATTAAATATTGCTAAAAATGTATCAGACAGGAAGTTCATAAGTTCTTCTTTCTTATGAATTTGCGAAAATAACTTCAATCATATTCACACAACAAAATTGAATAATGTAAATTCACTGTAAATGCCGCCCACGCTTTTTCCTTAAATATTTCATACATTTGAACAGGACATTTTACACAGTATCAGAAAATACTAAGAAATATGGTATCGCCGTGGCAACTAATAAAAATATACACATATGAGGGGAAGTTCTAAAAACACTTCTGTAGATTTCTTTCGTATAGACACATATGCGAGGACACCTTCATATTCCAACGCTATATCATAGAATAATCTTAAAGGGGGTTGTGCCACCATTAACCGTTTCAGCCCTGGAGGATTTTCTGTTTTTGCTGTGCTGTTTTTTCTCTCTGCCTTTCCAGATCCATAACTTTTTTTTCCCTTTTACATAACTTAATGAGGGCTTCTTTTTTGCAGGAGAAGTTGCACTTTCAAACTACACCATTTAATGTTGCATACAATATAGTGGAAATAATTCCAAATGGGGGTGGTAAAACTGACCTGTCACTTTAACACTCCAGGTCAGTACAATTGCATTGAAACCACATTTATATAATTTTTCTTGTGTTTTACTAAAAAAATTAAAAAAACTTGTACAAAATGTTTTTTTCTTTTCAACACCATAATCTCACCCACCATACCTGTTTTTATAGTTACATTTATGGACATTTGCAGTTTCATTTGCAGTTTTTTTTTTATACTATTTTCAAGCGTGTAAGACTTTTGATCACCTTTCATTCAATTTTGACAATTCATTGCAGATTCGCTATGTTCTTATAGAGCCCTGCCACCTGCCACCAGTAGAAAGGACACACTCCCTGAGCTATGATAGGGTAAAAGCTGCAGCAGAAAGGACACACCGCTGAGAAAGGTCACACCTTCCTGAGCTGCCAGCCTGAAGAGTCTCCAGTAGAGCAATTGGAGCAAGGAATGGGGAGATCTCTGGATCCATGTGAGGTACAGAACTGGTTCTAGCTTTGTTAGAAAGAGAATGTCATGTACTGAATGATGTCTGATTGTTATTCATGGTTAATAAAAAAAATAATGGCTGCACACACATATTAGCAGTAAAGCTGAGAAATGGGGATTATTCTAAATTCAAGTGGTATTATACCTACTATAAATGGATCAATGGAAGCTCTTAGCGCACATTTTGATATAACTTGTGTCGGGCCCATCTACCAAGCGTCAAGGTGACTTCCGCAGACGGGTCCCTATCACTAATATACCGCCTCTCTTGGACTTATCCAAGTCCACATTTTCAGGGCAGTGTAGGAACCAGCTACATTTGTACTTTGCTCAGAAGCCCCAGGCTGATGGGCGTTTGCTCAGTCTAATTGTTATTCATGACATTAATCATAGCATAACACCTTTCATTCTTATGTGGAAATGGTTCCCTCGGTGTTAGTGATGGCTGTATAAGTGTAAAGGCTCATTCACACAGCCATCCTACATCTGACTTCTATAGGTTCACAGTGTATCACAATACATCTCCAATTGAACACTTCAAGGGAGACTGCCTATCATGCCAACTGGAGGCATCACATGGCACATGGTGTCCATGTCTTCATAGTACATAGCCACATGAACTCTATGGCGCAGATTTACTATTGAAAATGCACCAGTTTTTCTGGCACATTTTGTGCCAAAAAACTGGTGTGCATGTTTTGCATTACATTTACCAACTGTTCTGCACCCGTTTCTAAGCTTTTTCCTCCACATCCTTCAAGAGTTGTCTCGAGAAAATCGACATTGCCAAATTGCACCACTGTGTGCCACAATTTTGGCACAAAACTATGCCAACTTTTAGTTGGTGTAAACATAGATTTGACAGTTTTTTGGAGCACAGACAATTTTTGGAACTTCCATAAAAGTGAATGGAGAGCATGTCGCGTATGTCGTTCACGTTGGGGTTCCTGTTCTAGAGATAAGTGCGAGTCCCAGAGGTGCTATGCCACCAATGTGTGAAGTGACACAGCCCCTTTAATGAGGATGTGGCAGGTGGTTCCCAGAAACTTACAATAAACAGTACAATGGCTGCATGCTGCTTGTGACACCTCTGAAAAAAGTTGGGGCTGGAACAATTTCAAGCATTGCATAGTCCTCATTGGTTTTTTACTTAAAATATGGCAACATCTTCAAGGCTTGTGCTTGAAGACTAGCCTGAAAAAAGCAGAAAATGGGAGCAAAAAAAGGATGCCCTAGTCTACTGCTCAAAAAAGCACCTCATCAGAGAAGGCGATTATGTCCGTACATAGACTAGATATCATGTTCTTAGAAATTTAGTGTAACTTCATTATGTTGAAAACCCTTTTTCTTGTATTATTCTATGCTCGCACTATTGAATTTTAATGTTCTCTAAATTTTAGAGTCAACATTCGACAATCCCATAAATGCTCTTCACTGCTAGAGATGGCCTTGCGGTTCGCCGGTGGTCGTTTCGCAACAAACTTTGCTCGTTCGCGGTTCGCCGAATGGGCGAACATATGGCGATGTCCGGCGGCGCCATATTCTTTTACATTGTGAAGAACTTTGACCCATGACACATCCATCAGGTGGTAGAGGACAGCCAATTGAGACATTTCAGCACATGGACATACCTCTACCTTATAAATAAACCTGATCTTTTACATTCAGTCTTTTGCCAGTGTAGGGAGAGGTTGCTGTGTGGAGCAGGGACAGGCTGTTAGGGACACCAAACTCTAACTAATAGGGCCACAAAAGTCCTTTTAAGGACTGGTATAGGTGTGTTATCGATAGGTGTGACTTACTGAGGGGTGTGATATACTTATAATATACTTTCTAACATAGAAAGTACATTATAGTGCATTTGTATTGTGCAGCATTTGTGTGCGGTTCTACTGCGATACTGCAGCTACACAGAGGGACAAATGCTATTGGAACAAATAATTTCTACTGGTGTGATATACCAGTTGCCTCCCCAAAAAAACTGATTGAAGCAGGGGTGTAATATACCAATAATATACTTTCTATATAGTGCATTTGGGTAGTGCAGCATTTGTTTGAGGTTTTGCTGCGTTACCGCAATTACAGATAGAGACAAATGCCATTGGAACAAATAATTTCTACTGGTGTGATATACCAATTGCCCCCCAAAAAAACGATTGAGGCAGGGGTGTGATATATATATGATATAATTTACCGTATTTTTCGCCCCATAAGACGCACTTTTTCCTCCCCAAAAATGGGAGGAAAATGCCCCTGCGTCTTATGGGGCAAATGCTGACAGTTTTAACATCGCTGGACGCGATGTACGGAGCGGGGGCCGGGGGAGGGACTGGGAGGAGGAGCTGGGGGCCGGCAATAGTGGTGGGGCGGTGCGGTCACTGTACTATAGCCCCGCCCCACCGCTCAGGTATACTAATATAAAATGTATTATTGAATTAAAAGTTATTAAACATGCCCCCCTCACTCCTAATAGTACCGTATATCCTAATTTCTTCTGTATAATGCCGGCAGGCAGGATGGGCGGGCAGCAGCGTAACTCCCTCATGTCACAAGCCTGCGCCGCCTCCTTTATGAATGAAGCAGGCGGCGTAGACAAGTGACGTCACTGAGGGACGCGCCGGCCGGCCGCCCGGCCCGCCTGCCGGCATTATACAGAAGAAATTCGGATATACGGTACTATTAGGAGTGAGGGGGGCATGTTTAATAACTTTTAATTCAATAATACATTTTATATTTGTATGCTGCGGCGGCATGGGGGGGCACTCACGGAATCTGTGGATGGCACAGTTAAGGGGTGGGGGTCTGTGGATGGCACTGTTATGGGCTGGGGGGGCCACTGTGGATGGCACTGTTATGGGGTGGGGGGTCTGTGGATGGCACATATATAACAGTGCCAGTCACAGATCCTCCCCCTTGTAACTGTGTCGGTCATCCACAGATCCCCCCCATAAGTGTCCGTCATCCACAGATCCCACCATAAGTGTCCATCATCCACAGATCCCCCCATAAGTGTCCGTCATCCACAGATCCCCCCATAAGTGTCCGTCATCCACAGATCCCCCCATAAGTGTCCGTCATCCACAGATCCCACCATAAGTGTCCGCCATCCACAGATCCCCCCATAAGTGTCCGTCATCCACAGATCCCCCCATAAGTGTCCGTCATCCACAGATCCCACCATAAGTGTCCGTCATCCACAGATCCCCCCATAAGTGTCCATCATCCACAGATCCCCCCATAAGTGTCCGTCATCCACAGATCCCCCCATATATGTCCGTCATCCACAGATCCCCCCCATAAGTGTCCGTCATCCACAGATCCCCCCATAAGTGTCCGTCATCCACAGATCCCCCCATAACAGTGTCCGTCATCCACAGATCCCCCCATAACAGTGTCCGTCATCCACAGATCCCCCCATAACAGTGTCCGTCATCCACAGACCACCATTAGTTCCAAACCCACCAAAAGCACACCTTTTGGTTAAAAAAAAATTTCTTCTTACTTTCCTCCCCAAAAACCTAGGTGCGTCTTATAGGGCGAAAAATACGGTATATATAGTGCATGTGCATCATTTGTGTGCGGTTCTGCTGAGATACCACAGCTATACAGAGGCACAAATGCTATTGGAACAACTAATTGCAACTGGTGTGATATACCTGTTGCTGCCCCAAAATAAACTGATTAAGGGGTTTGATATACCAGCTTCCAGCAAATAGTTTTCAAGGGGTTCTTTATACCTGCTTCCACAAATACTGCTCTTCTATAGGGACTTTGTCACAGGGTCATTTTGAAAATGACAGGCAGAGGAAGAGGCAGGCCATTCCGCAGGGGTGGTAGGGGTCGGCCAGGTGCACCAGGCCGGAGTCTAAGTGGGAAGTTGGAGAAGGTGCGTGCCATTATGTCAAAGGAAACACCAGAGTTGGTTGAGTGGCTCACTCAGGCTTCCGCTTCTGCGCCCTCCTCATCCTCTGTATCAGCACCCTCCTCACTCTCTGCTGTGTGCACCCCCAAAGACACCACCACCATAGCCCCTCCACTCGAGTCAGAGGAATTATTTTCCCATTAATTCCCAGACCTTACCGATGCGCAGCCATTCTTGGCATCGGATGAGGAGGAGGAGGTAGCAATAGCCGCCACCCAGCGGTCTGACGACAGTACCCAGATCAGCCCAAGGAGGGTGGTCCCTGCTGTTGCTGCCTACTCTGAGATCTCTGTCAGTGGTGGTGAAGGTGACGATGATGACGTGTCGATGGACATCACGTGGGTGCCCACAAGAGAGGAAGAGGAGGGGAGTTCAGAGGGAGTGACGGAGCAGCAGATAGGGAGGAGAAGAAGGAGAAGCAGGCAGAACTCGCAGTGCACACTGCAAATGCATCTGGAGTGAGCCATCCACCATGCACGGTCACATCTGGCGCTCCCAGGATGCTGGCACATGACTCCGCAGTGTGGGCTTTTTTTAACGTGTCAGCTTCTGACAATAGTGTTGCCATCTGCAGCCTGTGCTGTCAACGCATAAGTCGCGGAAAGCCCAACGCTAGGGACGACCGCCTTAAAGAGGACCTTTCACTAGAATAAAAAATGTAAACTAAGCGTACAGACATGGAGAGCGGCGCCCAGGGATCTCCCTGCACTTACTATTATCCCTGGGCGCAGCTCCATTCTCCCGGTATAGGCTCTGGTATCTTTATATGTTCGGTTCAACTGGGTGGAGCCTGCCGGCGTCTCCTTCTCCCAGGCTGTAGCGCTGGCCAATCGCAGCGCTCAGCTCATAGCCTGAGAGTTTTTTTTTTCTCTCAGGCTATTAACTGAGCGCTGCGATTGGCCAGCGCTACAGCCTTAGAAGATCCTACAGTCTTAGAAGATCTTACACGGCCATGGCTCGTCTTGCTGACGTTCAGCGGCTACACCACTTGCCCGTCAGACGTCTGATTTGTGACGCTGGAACTCCACCTTGTATATGCTTGATAGGCTGCTGCAGCAGAAACTTGCCGTTAATGAATACCTGTACGAACTCTGCAGCAGGACAGGTTCTGGGGAGCTTATTTTTTTTTCACCGCTTCAGTGGCTGCTCATGTGTGATGCATGCAGACTTCTGCGGCCATTTGATGAGATCACCAAACTGGTCAGTTGCAGCCAGGGCGCCATCAGTGACATTGTACCTTACGCCTTCTTTCTGGAGAGTGCATTGCGTCGTGTCATTGATCAAGCCGTCGAGGAGCAGCAGCAGGAAGATGAGGAAGTCACAATGCTGAATGAATTCCTAGGGGTGGCTACTCCATCTGAGACAAGTCAGCAGGAGTCTCAAGAGGAGTCAGAGGAGGATGGTGCCTGGGGGGGGGGGGGGGGAGGAGGAGCAAGAAGAGCAGGCTTTAAACTTTTTTGGGATCCCTGTTTTTGTCCGTGGATGGGAGGAGGAGACCGAGGACGACATTCTCCTGGGCGATGAGCAGGAGCCAGGCCGCTCCACTGCTTCCAATTTAGTGTAAATAGGGGCCTTAATGCTCCAGTGTTTGAAGAAGGACCCCCGTATAAAAAGCATAAAGCGCAAGGACCAGTACTGATTGGTAATGTACTTAGACCCCCACTACAAACACAAAATTGCGGACATGTTACCAGCATCACAGAGGTCTGTCAGAATGCAGCATTTACAGGCCTTGCTTTGAGAGACGCTGCATTCTGCTGTTGCGGGCGCTGGCAGAGGAATTTCCCCCCACAGAGAAACAGTTGCGAGTACCAATCCTACAGCGCATGCAAGAAGAGGGCAGTTTGAAGATGTGTTGGTCACTTCGGATATGAGATCATTCTTGCAGCTAACCCATCGACAGCCACCCTCCGGATCCAGCCTCAGGGAACGCCTATACCGACAGGTGTCCGACTACATTGGGTTAACGGCCGATGTGAACCCCTTGACTACTGGGTGTGCAGGCTTTACCTGTGGCCAGAGCTGGCACAATTTGCCATGGAATTCTTGGCTTGCCCCTCGTCGAGTGTCCTGTCCGATAGGACGTTCAGCACAGCAGGAGGGATCGTGACCGATAAGCGCACTTGCCTAGCTCACGACAGTATGGACTACCTCACATTTATAAAAATGAATGAGGCATGGATGTCGGGGGAATTCAACACCTGTGACGACCACGTTTAATTGAATTTCTTCATGCCAGCCCACACATATCTGCCAGAACCCAGAACAAATAATGGTCCCTGTCTTATGTATATACAGTGGCAGAAAAGGCCTTTCCTGTCCAGTGAATGCCTAATGTTTGGGGCCTCAGAGGAATTCAACACCTGTGACGACCACGTGTTATCGAATCCAACCTAATGTTATTTGGAGTTTATTCAAGAAGGGGGATTTCGTTAGCCAATTTTTTTAATCAAATTTGATATTTTTAGCTATTTTAAACATATGTATTTGACATGTATTTGTACTGGCCTGCAGTAAAATTGATATCCAATGACCGTCTAATATACCTCCAGCCACATAATCACTTGTTCTTTTCTGTACATTGAATGAATAATTTTTGGGCTCTTTTATAGGCTCCAGCATGGCACATTTTTCAGAGTTTCAATTTAAGACACATAAAAATGGCCCCTGATTAATATACCGTATTTTTCGCCCCATAAGACGCACTTTTCCCCCCCAAAAAATGGGGGGGAAATGCCCCTGCGTCTTATGGGGCGAATGCTGACATTTTTACATCGCAGGCTGCGATGTATGAGCGAGCGGGGAGGGACTGGGAGGAGGAGCTAGGGGCACTATACAAATATAAAATGTCTCATTCAATTAAAAGTGATTAAACATGCCCCCCCACTTTTAATATTACCGTACACCCTAACAGCTTCTGTAGAATGCAGGCAGGCAGGCCGGGCAGGCGGGAGCGTAACTCGCTGATGTCACGTGCCTGCGCCGCCTACTTTATGAATGAAGTTGTACAGAAGCTGTTAGGGTGTACGGTAATATTAGGAGTGAGGGGGCATGTTTAATCACTTTTAATTGAATGAGACATTTTATATTTGTATACTGCAGCACTGGAGCTGTGGGGGGGGGGAATCTGTGGATGACAGTTTTATGGGGGACATCTGTGGATGGCACTGTTAAGGGGTGGGGGGTTTGTGGATGGCACTGTTATGGGCTGGGGGGTCTGTGGATGGCACATATATAACAGTGCCATCCACAGATCCCCCATAACAGTGCCATCCACAGATCCCCCATAACAGTGCCATCCACAGATCCCCCATAACAGTGCCATCCACAGATCCCCCATAACAGTGTCAGCCACAGATCCCTCCTGTAACAGTATCCTTCACAGATCCCCCCATAACAGTGTCCGTCACAGAACCCCCATAACAGTGCATCATCCACAGATCCCCCATAACAGTGCGTCATCCACAGATCCCCCTATAACAGTGCGTCATCCACAGATCCCCCATAACAGTGTCCTTCACAGATCCCCCCGCAACAGTGTCCTTCACAGATCCCCCATAACAGTGTCCTTCACAGATCCCCCATATTAGTGCCAACCACAACAGATCCCCAGTAATAGTGCCATCCACAGACCACCATTAGTTCCAAACCCACCAAAAGCACACCTTTTGGTTAAATTTTTTTTCTTATTTTCCTCCCCGAAAACCTAGGTGCGTCTTATGGGCGGGTGCGTCTTATAGGGCGAAAAATACTTTTTGCCATTGATCCCCCTCTGGTATGTCACTGTCCATGCTGTGGGACGATTTGTGCACTTCTTGTAAGTATTTGGTGGCTGCAAATATGACCTGAAGGTTTTTCAGGTTCGCCTACCATTAAAGTGAATGGGGCCCGCCGCGAACTTGCGGTTCGCGAACATTTGATCGCATTTGCGAACCGTCCCGGTTGATGTTCGTCCATCACTATTCACTGCCCATCTTACGTCATTTATGACAGCCTGCCATCAGCAAACAGAGCTCTGACTGTAGACTGCCATAATATTGAAGAAATGCTGTATATTTGGAAATGACTATGAAACCTATTTCCTATTCAAAAAAAGTTTAACCACCAAAAAGCTACTGTACCTGCAGCAGAATCTTTATACTGTATGAAGCAGTTAATTTTCTTTTGTACTGAATGCTCTTATTATAGAAGTGGCCTCCGGTAAAGTGATATTTGAGTACGTGCTGGGGTGCGTAAAATGAAATTACCACGTGTTGAAAGCAATGGCTGAATAGCACCATGGTCGGAATTTTAGTCATTCACAATAAAGGAACCCGCGGTTACATTTTCAGAGGTACAAGCCAAATATACTGTATGCACTGTATGTATCGCTTATTGTTCTGTCAACACGTTTGAATAATTTAACCCGTTATCTGAGTCTATTTCTGAAAGAGAAATTAGAGCACAAGTGATTTGACGAGAAGGCATTTTTGGGAACCATCAGTATATTGTAGGCAATGATGACAGCAGGCTGTGGGGGAAATTTACCATTCCCTGTGTGCCTTGTTTGGGCTTAAAAAAAGTTGCAAAACCCCTTTTTCAATGCCATTGCAACTTTTTAGTGCTACTTTCACACTAGAATTTTTTGCGGATCCGTCATGGATCTGCAAAAACGCTTCCGTTACAAAATTATGACGGATCCGTCTTCAACATCATTGAACTTCAATGGGGGACGGATCAGTTTTCTATTGTGCCAAATTGTGTCAGAGAAAACGGATCCGTCCCCATTGACTTACATTGTGTGCCAGGACGTTTTGGTGTCCACCTCCAGAGCGGAATGGAGACTGATCGGAGGCAAACGGATTCATTCTGAGTGGATCCTTTTCCATTCAGAATGCATTAGGGCAAAACTGATCCGTTTTGGACCGCTTGTGAGAGCCCTGAATGGATCTCACAAACGGAAAGCCAAAACGCTAGTGTGAAAGTAGCCTAAGTTGTTACTGGCATTTTACCCATTCCGCGCTAGGTTTACAAAAAAGGGGCAGCCCCAGCCCCTTTACCATTTACTCCAGAAATTGGCATTAATAATGGCAGAAATCTATGGTACCTCTAAGCTGCTGTAGATTTTTTTTTTGGTGCATGAACTGCCAGAGGAGACCTGCACCATGTCATAAATGACATGCCTCCTCTGTCAGCGCAGACATTGTCAAGACCGGTTCAGCCCATGCCGCTCTTGATGAATCAGGACCTATATTCCCTGATTAGAGAGAGAATGTGACTGTAAACGGAAGTGATGTTTATGATATGTGTATATCTATTTATCTATTCTTGAGAAAGGCTCCAGTATACCTTTGAGAGTGCTGTCTCTTTTATTTTTAGTATTTTAAGGGTATCGTCTTGTCCCTTGAGAGATTTGAAGAAATAACTTGAGTCCAGACCTTGAGATGAAGTTCAATGGCAGCTTTACTTGAATAAACGTTTCTCCAAACAGTTTCAGGCTTTTCACTTGGATCCAGCAGGCTTTAGCATTAAACTGGCAGGCAAACTCACTCTGCTGTACTGACAAGCTAACCTGGTGTCTTTGTTTCCTCTTTATGCTGCACTTTACTCTTGTAGTCGGACTTATGTTCAGCCAAAACGTAGGTTAGAATCCTGGCAGCTCCAACATGGAGTCTCAACCAGAACAAACCAGAACCGCCCCACCTCTTTCTGTTAGCAAGCAGGACTGGCCCATTTCTGCCCAAAGGGGGGGGGGGATGGAATAGTAAGTTCCATTCTCTCTAAGGATAGCTCTGTCATTTGTGCTGCCACCTGCTGGTGAACCAGGCACATTACATTTAATAAACAGTGACAAAAAGATTAGGAATGCACCGTGTATAGGACCTGGACAGAAATACATAAGATGACATGAGGTTAGACCAATAAAGACAGTAGCAGGGTGCAGGAGTGGTAATACCACTCTGGGGTGTTACATGTGCCCATCAGCGTATTTACAGACTGTTATAAATGTTGCCTACGTCCTTCTAATGGTATAAATAGGGAAGCTGAGGAGAAATTCAACCTAATAATGTAAATTATGGCTAATGCACGTGGATGATGGTGCATGGGGGTCATACAGCTCCCTAGTACAGAGTCACACAGTCTGTTGGGCACCATGTGTATGGAGCTATTCCAATGAGGCCTGTCAAACTGAAGACAAATGTACCAGAGAAGAGTGAATTGCACAAAATTCAATTCAGGGTCGATACAGTCGTATTGTTTGACCAATTTGATTTGGGTTCAAATTAATTGTACCCAAATTGAAAGTGTTCCAATTGGCCAAAAAATGTGTGTATCATATATATATATATATATATATATATATATATATATATATATATATACACACACACATATTTTCTCTCTCCCTCTCTCTCCAAAATTCGAAATAGAATTAAATCACCAAAAATGTAAATTCTGACAAATTCTGATCCACCTTGAATTTTTACAAAATTGAGGTTGAATTCAATTAGCATAGAAATGATTAGCCCATCTCTGGTAAGTACCTCTATCAACCTCCGTACCTCTACTATGCAATGCTTCCTTCTATATTGCAATAATGGGAATTCTAGGTATTGAACTCACTGACCTCACTCTTGATAAAACATTTTGTGGCATGTATCAGTAAAGGCAGGAGGTCTACACTTACGAAATAACCCTGGTCATCATACCAAACCCCATCATACCAAACATGTACAGTACATATGATCAATCCCTGCACTACAGTACTGTGCAAAAGTTGTAGGCATGTGTGGAAAAAATGCTGTAAAGTAAGAAGACTATCAAAAATAGAAATGTTAATAGCTTGAATTTAAATGTATTCTGCAGCAGGACAATGACCAAAAACATACAGCCAATGTCATTAAGAACTATTTTCAGCATAAAGAAAAACAAGAAGTCCTCGAAGTGATGTTATTGCCTCTATAGAGCCCTGATCTTAACATCGTCTAGTCTGTCTGGGATTACTTGAGGAGACAGAAGTATTTGAGCAAGCCTACATCCACAGAAGATCTTTGGTTAGTTCTCCAAGATAGTAGAATAGAGACTCTACCCTCCAAGGGATGATATGCAAATCCCATGTGATTCATTCGACAATATTCTAGTAGTATATTAACATTTTTGGCAAGAAGCCTTCTTCAGATACCTGGATGCCACACTGAATAGGAGAACTGTAAAAGGTATGGGCTTGAAGTAGGTAAGAGAGGAAGCTCACGATGGTTGCACATGGATAGACAGACATGGTGCCCTGTACTGGGGCCTGAGCCCTATGAAATGGTGCCTGAGGACAGGTCATTGAATATACTAGCATTGCACAACCCTTTTAATTAGTAACAATCACCACCTTGAGCAGTCAAAGCTCTACATTCCTGCTGAGATCCATCAGAACAGAGAGGCTAGTGCTATCTATTCATATGAAGCCAAAGCATATCTTTTTCCTCTGTTAAACAGAGACATGTGGCTATCATGACTAGGGTTGAGTGAATTGAAGTATCCAAAGTGTACTTCGATCCGAATTTCATGGAAAATTCGGTTTGCAGCAAAGCCGAACTTCATGGTAACGAAGCAATTTTCCCTGAAATGGCGGTAAAAAAAAATCGTACTCGCCTCATCCATTTGAGTGCGAAGAGGCCATCTTGACTGAAGATCCAGCGCGAAATCTCATGCGCAGTGACATATGACTTCTTCACGCCGGCCAGTGTGGCCTCTTTGCGCTCAGATGGATAAGGTGAGTATTATTTTTTTTTCAACGGATTAACCTCTGAAAGCCCTCACTATTATTCTTGTTCCCCATCATTGAGCCCAATACTTACAAAGAAAGTGAATTTCTTTATGAAATTTAGCAAAGCCGCCGAATCGAAGTTTTAAAAAATTTGCTCATCGCTAATCATGACGTAGCTGTAGGTGGTGCAGAGGCAGGAGTCGAATCTCAGCACTGCTGAGTGAGAAGACCAAAACACAGCAGTATCATAAATTGCTCAAGATAGGTGAGTGCCCTGTTACAGATTATGCATTTAGGCCCAGGAACTTTACAACTCTGATGGCTTCTGATCCTCAGCTTTAGAGTATGGAATATTAGGTAAGTATTTTTTAAGTCAACAATTTTTGGTGGGAAAAGTAATAGGAGGTCAGGATCGACGTTGTCTTTCTGTCCAAGACTTTTTTGCTTACCATGAACAATACCCTATGCCAACAGATTATGTGATGCAACATAATACTATTAGACATTTGCTTAGTGGGTCACCAAGGACAAAACACTTACTGGCCATCAAAAATACAACATTCACATGTGAATTGCCGGGGTCTATGCCAGACATACTTATCTACAATGAACTGAATGATATCCAACTGGGTCATGCACAACAGGAAATAATTGGGTTAAAATAAACTATTCAACAATGTTCTGGGCACATAACCCACCACTGAGTCACCAGGGGACTGAACATAGCTTGTGTCACAAGGAATTTGTCATTATAGACTATTGGGTCACCACGGAAATTAAGCGGAAGCTCCTGCATCTTTGCCTTGTGTCCTCCTTGGATGTACAGAAATAATTTGCCAACTATGAAAACCATTGCTGAACAAACACCAGCACCCATGTGGAAAATGAATCAAACCTTCTCTTTTTTTTCATTGCAAGAACCTCAAGATACAAAAACTAATTATAATGAAACATGTCAGCTATGGTGTGATGCCTTAAATGGAGTCTTTCCACAGTAAATTAGCTGGTAAACCAGGCACAATGTTTTGTACGGCTAGCTCAGCTGAAAAAAAAAATTAAAATAAATATGAAAAACACAATTATAAAACAAGACATTACTTGGTATAAGCTCAGTGGTTAGCACTGGTGCCTTGCAATATAGGGGTCCTAGGTTCGAATCCGACCAAGGACAACATCTGCATGGATTTTGTATGTTCTCCACATGTTTAAGTGGGTTTCCTCCGGGTACTTCAGTTTTCTCCTACACTCCAAAGATGTACTGATAGGGACCTTAGATTGTGAGCCCTATTGGGGACAGCTTCATGTTAATGTTTGTAAAGTTCTGCGAAATATAGCAGCGCTATATAAGTGTGTAAAATAAATAAATAAGCTTTTCCATATTAAAGGGGTTTTCTGAGATTTCTGGTGAGCAGTAGTTCCATGACCTGTCGTGAGATGACCGACTGTTGGAGCCCTGATGAATATTCTCCTTCTACATGTGTACACTGTTTTCCTTTACATACAGTACGTGTAAGAGTGCTTCATTTTGGAAACTTGCAGAGGTATTTTTAAACTCATAGCAGTAACCCTTTCTGCAGCACGTTTGCTTTTTGCATTGCAGGAAAGTTACACAATAACGAGCGCATAAACACACACTTCGAAGAGGAGAATGCATTCAGTCATCCTAAATGTAAAATTCCAGTATGAACATTTACATTGGAATAATCCATCGTCGGTTTATTACATATCCGCCTAAAACCACATCCTGCCCGTAAAATGCAGCACCAAATGACTGGACAGATAGAGCATATGACGTAACCATTTCCCCCCCATTGTAAGAATAGCACCACTTCCACTCGGCAGGGCTCGTACTTGAACTTGTTTCGTCACGTTGTTTACAACCCTGGACTTTTGCTTATTGGATTGTTTCTAACTGCGTGTTTTTTCCATTTCAAAGGAGATGAATCTGGGTTCATAATGACTTCAGTTCATTAAAGGGGTTTTAGGGAAGTAGAACATTGAAGGTAGATGCTTAGGATAGTACATCACTGCTTAATTGGAGGGGGTCTGAACCTTAGGATCCCTACCAATCAATTGACATGTCATCACCTTTTCCTTTCTTCCCCAGATAGCTCATCCGTAGGTATGACTTTGTCTGGTACTGTTGCTCAGCCCACTTGAATGGGGCTAAGCTGCAGTACCTGGAACAGCTACACTTGTATGTATGACACTGTGCCTGTGTAAACCATGAAGGGCCCACAGCACTCCAGTAGATCAGCAGAGATGTTCAGATATTTAGACCCGCACTGCCAATATCCCAAACCAGAAATTCAAAGCAGCTGGGAAGACCAGGTTCCTCCTCTCTACACTAGCTGCTTTGGATTTCTGGTTCGGGATATCGGCAGCACAGATCTAAATATCTGAACTTGTTTGTGGTGAAGGTGGCCTACTTATATCGATCCTGCAATGCCAAAAAACAGTGGACTCTGGACAATATGTTTTTTTTTTAAATTCTTTGAGATCAGCAGAGATACCAGAGGTTGGCCTCCAAGAAGTTTGCCCCTTAACATTGATCATCTATCCTAAGTCACCAATGATTTACTCCTGGAGTAAAAACATTCAGTGATGGTGTCATACACTTAAAACAATGAAATATGGAAGAGGTTTTTTTTAATTTTCTGTATACATGGAAGGATGACTTGGCCAGTCAATTCTGGGCCACTAAGTTACACAGTAGAGGAAGTTGAGATTCATCAATCAATATCCCATCTTCAGAATCTAGTAATTATAACTTGCGATATAACTTTCAAGAAAGGCATCCAGGCGCTTCTTGAATTTGTCCACTGAATCAACCGTCACAACATCCTCTGGCAGAGAGCTCTATAGTCTCACTGCTCTTACCGTAGATAATCCCCATCTATGGTAATGGTGAAGCCTTTTCCTCTAGAGCTAGTTATGGTCTCAGGCCTATGTATAAGAAGATCATTAGAAAGATCTGTGTGCTGTCCCTTCATATGTATTTATTTATCTCACTTATACACTGCCTGTCCAAAATAAAGTTGCCACCCCAAAAAAAAAAGGTCACACACTCCAATATTTGGTTGGACCGCATTTACTGTAGCTTTAATTACGGCACACATTCGCTGTGGCATTGTTTCGATAAGTTTCTGCAATGTCACAAGATTTATTTCTATCCAGTGTTGCATTCATTTTTCACCAAGATCTTGCATTGATGATGGTAGAGTCTGACCGCTGCGCAAAGCCTTCTCCAGCACATCCCAAAGATTCTCAATGGGGTTAATGTTCTGGACTCTGTAGTGGCCAATCCATGTGTGAAAATGATGTCTCATGCTCCCTGAACCACTCTTTCACAATTTGAGCCCGATGAATCCTGGCATTGTCATCTTGGAATATGCCCATGCCATCAGGGAAGAAAAAATCCATTGATGGAATAACCTGGTCATTCAGTATGTTCAGGTAGTCAGCTGACCTCATTTTTGGAGCACATACTGTTGCTGAACCTAGACCTGACCAACTGCAGCAACCCCAGATCATAGCACTGCGCCCACAGGCTTGTACAGTAGGCACTAGGCATGATGGGTGCATCACTTTATCTGCCTCTATTCTTACCCTGATGTGCCCATCACTCTAGAACAGGGTAAATCTGGACTCATCAGACCACATGACCTTCTTCCATTGCTCCAGAGTCCAATCTTTATGCTCCCTAGCAAATTTAAGCCTTTTTTTCTGGTTTGCCTCACTGATTAATGGTTTTCTTACGGCTACACAGCTGTTCAGTCCTAATCCCTTGAGTTCCCTTCACATTGTGCATGTGGAAATGCTCTTACTTTCACTATTAAACATAGCCCCGAGTTCTACTGTTGTTTTTCTTCGACTTGATTTCACCAAATGTTTAAGTGATCGCCGATCACGATCATTCAGGATTTTTTTCCGCCACATTTCTTCCTCAAATATGATGGGTCCCCACTATCCTTCCAGTTTTTAATAATGCGTTGGACAGTTCTTAACCCAATTTTAGTAGTTTCTGCAATCTCCTTAGATGTTTTCTCTGCTTGATGCATCCAATGATTTGACCCTTCTCAAACAGACTATCTTTTCCACGACCACGAGATGGTTGTTTAAGAAATGAGAAGCAACTCATTGCAACAGTTGGGGGTTAAATAACTTATTGCCAGCTGAAAGATAATCGACCCATGCAGTAATTATCCAATAGGAGGCTCATAACTATTTGCTTAGTTAAATCCAGGTGGCAACTTTTTTTGGGGACAGGCAGTGTATATTCATATAGTTGTACATTGTAATTAGAACTCCCCTAGTTTTACTTAACCCAAGTTTTATAACCTGTCTTAGTCCTTCAGTCCACCCATTCCCTTAATTACCTTGGTAGACCTCTTCTGCAACCCGCTCTAGTTCCAGTATGTCCTTCTTATACATAGGTGCCCAGAATTCTATCCAATACTCCATGTGTGGTCTGACTAGCGATTTTGTGTAGAGAATAAATTATGTTCTTGTCATGAGCATCTTTGCCTCTTTTGATGCATCCCATGGTTTTATTTGCTTTGGCAGCAGCCCCTTGGCATTGGCCACTACAGTTAAGTACACTGTTCAGTAGTATCTCCAAGTCTTTATCAGTGGCAGTTTTGCCCAGTGTTTTACTATTTACTGCATAATTTAACTTTTTTTTCCTCAGGCTAAGGGCAGGGCTGTTTCTTGGACCGCGCGGGCCGGGTGGCCAACCGGGGCGCTGTCAGAAGGGGGCACAGCAGGAGATGAGCGCTGCGCTTCCATTGTGGAAGCGCTCACTCATCTCCATAGTCATCTGTATTGCCATCCTCAGGACGGCGATACAAATGTCTGTGCTGCGGCAGGGGAGGGAGAGATGTGTCCCCTCCCTGTTCCTCTGATAGGCTGCCAGCACTAGGCTGGCAGCCTATCAGAGTCTGGTGCAGGCGGCGCAATGATGTCATCGCGCCGCCTGAGCCAGCGAGGGACACAGGCCGGAAGAGGCCTGCATCGCATCGCTGAAGGAGGTAAATATACGTTTTATTTTTTTTTAAATGTACAAATTACAATACTGGCACATAAGGGGGGCTACTGGCACAGACATAAGGGGGACTACTGGCACATAAGGGGGACTATTGGCACATGATAGGGGGGCTACTGGCACATAAGGGGGACTACTGGCACATAAGGGGGCTACTGGCACATAAGGGGAGCTACTGGCACATAAGCGGGGCTACTGGCACATAAGGGGAGCTACTGGCACATAAGGGGGGCTACTGGCACATAAGGGGGGCTACTGGCACGTGATAGGAGGCTACTGGCACATAAGGGGGACTACTGGCACATAAGGGGGACTACTGGCACATAAGGGGGGCTACTGGCACATGATTGGAGGCTACTGGCACATAGGGGGGCTACTGGCACATAAGGGGGGCTACTGGCACATGATAGGAGGCTACTGGCACATAAGGGGGACTACTGGCACATAAGGGGGGCTACTGGCACATAAGGGGGCTACTGGCACATGATAGGGGGGCACTCTGGCTACTGGCACATGATGGTGGGGGGGCTCTTATTACTGGATTGGAGGGGGCATCTATTGGGGCACTTATTACTGGCACATTATTGGGTGGCACTACTGAGGCTAAAAAGAAGGGGTATTTTATATGGGGGGCTCTGTATAGGAGCATTTTATGGGACACATTATGGTGGGTACTATGGGGAAGGGGGAAGAGAAGCACTATGGGGTCATCTACGGGGGCACTGAGAAGGGGTATTTTATATTGGCACATTATGGGAACATTAGTTCAACTGGGGGCATTACAAGGGGGTATGTTTCGCACATTATAAGGAGAATTATTTCTACTGGGGGGGCATTATGGTGGGCTTTATTACTCCCCCATGGTATGAGCTCCCTAGTAGCAGCACCAGCCTCTCCCTGCTCTGCTATCCCTCTACCCTTTCTCCAAATCCTTATTATGAAATCTTTCTCATTAGGATAAAACACATCAGCTCCACCGAGCCCGCGACCAAAGTGTTGAAGTGATGTCCGAGATCCCCAAGGGCCAAGCCAAGTAATTGGAAGTTTTCATGTAGAGTATGTTTATGTTATACACATATAGCATACACTGTGCCACACAATGTACAGTATACCTCTACACTGTGCCACACAATATACAGTATACCGCTACACTGTGCCCCACAATATACACTATACCTCTACACTGTGTAGGGGTTATTCAGTTTATTGTACAGCATGGCACAGAGGTTATATTGTCCGGCAAGGTGTAACCTCCATACATTTTATGTACAGTATACAGTAATCCGCCTTGCCATCTATGCAAGTTTTTATATGTTACTTGGTTTTTGTACATTTACTAGCGTGTGCTAGTTGAGACCTTCTGTGATTGGGTTTTAGTTAGTTATTAAATGCTAACATGACAGTTTTTTGGTTTTGCACATTATTGATGATTATATTTCATGACTACTCTTCTAAGGGTATTGCCTTCCTTTATACTGCAGTTCTCTTGTACCGCTCTGCCTGCGACTTTTAGCAGTTTAAGCAGTAATTTATGATTTTCTTTTGCTCTCAATAAATCTTGTGTTAAGCATAAAAAAAATATATATACAGTACAGACCAAAAGTTTGGACACACCTTCTCATTCAAAGAGTTTTCTTTATTTTTATGACTATGAAGGCATCAAAACTATGAATTAACACATGTGGAATTATATACATAACAAACAAGTGTGAAACAACTGAAAATATGTCATATTCTAGGTTCTTCAAAGTAGCCACCTTTTGCTTTGATTACTGCTTTGCACACTCTTGGCATTCTCTTGATGAGCTTCAAGAGGTAGTCACCTGAAATGGTCTTCCAACAGTCTTGAAGGAGTTCCCAGAGATGCTTAGCACTTGTTGGCCCTTTTGCCTTCACTCTGCGGTCCAGCTCACTCCAAACCATCTCGATTGGGTTCAGGCCCGGTGACTGTGGAGGCCAGGTCATCTGGCGCAGCACCCCATCACTCTCCTTCATGGTCAAATAGCCCTTACTTTCAAAGTTTTCCCAATTTTTCGGCTGACTGACTGACCTTCATTTCTTAAAGTAATGATGGCCACTCGTTTTTCTTTACTTAGCTGCTTTTTTCTTGCCATAATACAAATTCTAACAGTCTATTCAGTAGGACTATCAGCTGTGTATCCACCTGACTTCTCCTCAACGCAACTGATGGTCCCAACCCCATTTATAAGAGTGTGCAAAGCAGTAATCAAAGCAAAAGGTGGCTACTTTGAAGAACCTAGAATATGACATATTTTCAGTTGTTTCACACTTGTTTGTTATGTATATAATTCCACATGTGTTAATTCATAGTTTTGATGCCTTCAGTGTGAATCTACAATTTTCATAGTCATGAAAATAAAGAAAACTCTTTGAATGAGAAGGTGTGTCCAAACTTTTGGTCTGTACTGTATATATATATATATATATATATACACTGCTCAAAAAAATAAAGGGAACACAAAAATAACACATCCTAGATCTGAGTTAATTAAATATTCTTCTGAAATACTTTGTTCTTTACATAGTTGAATGTGCTGACAACAAAATCACACAAAAAAAAAAAATGGAAATCAAATTTTTCAACCCATGGAGGTCTGGATTTGGAGTCACACTCAAAATTAAAGTGGAAAAACACACTACAGGCTGATCCAACTTTGATGTAATGTCCTTAAAACAAGTCAAAATGAGGCTCAGTAGTGTGTGTGGCCTCCACGTGCCTGTATGACCTCCCTACAATGCCTGTGCATGCTCCTGATGAGGTGGCGGACGGTCTCCTGAGGGTTCTCCTCCCAGACCTGGACTAAAGCATCTGCCAACTCCTGGACAGTCTGTGGTGCAAAGTGACATTGGTGGATAGAGCGAGACATGATGTCCCAGATGTGCTCAATTGGATTCAGGTCTGGGCCAGCCACATGAGGTCAACATTGTCTTGCATTAGGAGGAACCCAGGGCCAACCACACCAGCATATGGTCTCACAATGGGTCTGAGGATCTCATCTTGGTACCTAATGGCAGTCAGGCTACCGCTGGCGAGCACATGGAGGGCTGTGCGGCCCTCCAAAGAAATGCCACCCCACACCATTACTGACCCAATGCCAAACCGGTCATGCTGGAGGATGTTGCAGGCAGCAGAACGTTCTCCACGGCGTCTCCAGACTCTGTCACATCTGTCACATGTGCGCAGTGTGAACCTGCTTTCATCTGTGAAGAGCAGAGGGCGCCAGTGGCGAATTTGCCAATCTTGGTTTTCTCTGGCAAATGCCAAACGTCCTGCACAGTGTTGGGCTGTAAGCACAACCCCCACCTGTGGACGTCGGGCCCTCATATCACCCTCATGGAGTCTGTTTCTGACCATTTGAGCAGACACATGCACATTTGTGGCCTGCTGGTTGTGATTTTGCAGGGCTCTGGCAGTGCTCCTCCTGTTCCTCCTTGCACAAAGGCGGAGGTAGCGGTCCTGCTGCTGGGTTGTTGCCCTCCTACGGCCTCCTCCACGTCTCCTGATGTACTGGCCTGTCTCCTGGTAGCGCCTCCATGCTCTGGACACTACGCTGACAGACACAGCAAACCTTCTTGCCACAGCTGGCATTGATGTGCCATCCTGGATAAGCTGCACTACCTGAGCCACTTGTGTGGGTTGTAGACTCCGTCTCATGCTACCACTAGAGTGAAAGCACTGCCAGCATTCAAAAGTGACCTCAACATCAGCCAGGAAGCATAGGAACTGAGAAGTGGTCTGTGGTCACCACCTGCAGAACCACTCCTTTATTGGGGGTGTCTTGCTAATTGCCTATAATTTCCACCTGTTGTCTATCCCATTTGCACAACAGCATGTGAAATTGATTGTCACTCAGTGTTGCTTCCTAAGTGGACAGTTTGATTTCACAAAAGTGTGATTGACTTGGAGTTACATTGTGTTGTTTAAGTGTTCCCTTTATTTTTTTGAGCAGTGTATATATATGGTGAGACGGCTGCAAGTACTCTTCTGATATGATTTCATCGAGCAGTTTTGATGGGGGAGGGGGGGAGTTTTTTTGACACTCGCCCTGAGAGAAATTTTACCTAGAAACTGCACTGGCTAAGGGCATTACCTTACATTTATCCACACTGAACATTGTTTGCCATTTCTCCACCCAAGTCTTCAGTGTCCCCAAATCTCTCTGCTGTACTATAGTATCCTCTGCTTTCCAGAGCTAAGTATATTCTGCAGAGATCTGAATACAGTAGATCCCCTTCTGCGTCCATGTATAAATTAACCATAACAGAATGAATTAATACATGAGCACAATTCTACCTTGAATGTCTATATAACTAAGAGGAGCCAGCTGGCCAAATCATGAGATCAGATGTGTCCTTTACTACTTTCCTCTTGGCTGGACATGTTCTGATATGTGTGTCATGAGATGACCAGGTTTTCAACAGAACATGATATTGTGTCACATGGTGTCTATCTTGTATATGCCTGTACGGTATGTGGTCACCCAGTGGTTGTGCACCTACAGCCTGTCAAAGGATTTTGTTTGAGAAATTTGCATATCTGAACAAATTAGAGCTAAGGTAAGGGCGGGCTGATATATTTACGTGCTTGAACTGGATTTTCATATACTGCAAGTTAAGTTAGGTATTTTGTGGTCAGATATCTTAACACTTTGATTTCTGGATTCATGATCCTCTCCACGTCTTCTTTCATATGTTTTGCATGCCGGCGACCGGAATTTCCAAATTTACAGTACCTTTGATCTTGGTAAACTGTACAGTTGAATTTACAGGAAGTGGTTTTATCTTTTTTTGTTATTTTTTTTTAACAACGCATTTAACCCTTTGTTTCGGTGCTAAAATTACTTCTAAAACATAAACAGAGTATTATTTATTTTACTCACGTATATAGCCCTGACATATACTGCAGCACTTTACAGATATTATCATCACTTGTCTGCAGTAGAGCTCACAATCTAAGTTCCCTATCAGTCTGTCTTTGAAGCAGCGGCAGATTCGCTGTAGACCCTACAGGGAAATTTCCCAGTGGGCCGATGCCCAGAGGGCCATCTAAGCCCTCCTCTTGGCCAAAAGCCAGGTACATAAAGATCTAATGCTCTCAGCATTAATTAATTTAGGCAGTATTTTGTGCTGCACTGTGGTATCTGGGGCCACTGTTAGTTTTTTTTTCCAGGACCACTTTAAGTTCCGAGTCCGCCACTGCTTTGAAGTGTGTGAGGAAACCCACACAAACACAGTGAGAACATGCAAACTCCATGCAGATGTTGTCCTTGGTTGGATTTGAACCTAAACCCCCCTGCTCTGCAGGCTACCTGTGCTAACCACCATGTTGCCTATAATAATAATAACCATATCCTACCAAATTTTAGTGGGGTTGTTCATCCACAGTGGCCTTTTGGGCAGACTTCCCCCAGCAGTGAGGCCAGACCTGTGGAGAGAATCATACCTACCTGATCCTGCTCCTTTGTTCTCCCAATACAGATCTCTGGTCTACCGAAATCTGGTTTGACACAGGTCACATGGCCACTACAGTCAATGACTGGACACAACGGTAATGTCCCCCCCATGTATCACATGACACAGTGACATGACCCATGGAGGACACGTCACTGCTGCGGTCAGTCCATGTGACCTACATCAAACTAGATGTTGATGTGGGGAGATCGGAGATCTGCAGCGACAAGGGAATGGAAGAGTCAGAACCCAGCGGTGGCAATCAAACAAGTATGATTTCCTCCACAGGTCTGGCCACATTAGGCGGACTGCCTGAAAGGCCCCTGGTGGTAAACAGACCCTTTAATGTCCTTTTCTATGGGCCATTGATCAGGCAGACTTGTGTTCATAAGCGCTTGGTCCTGATCATTGCAACGTATAAACAGTGTAGCGATCAGCCAGCAAATGTGAAAATACTTGCATCTTTTATGCAAGCAGAAAAATTATTACTTGTCGGACTCATGATCATTCATCCCCAATGCAGTTTGACCAGTGTGAAGGACCTTCAAATGAACGTGTACGACTCACTTTATTGCAGTTGGCACTCGTTACCCTTATGGTAGTGTTACACAGCCAGACTTACCATATTTCACTTGTTAAAGGATCTGCCAGCAGTTTTGACCCCTCTAAACTGCTGATAGCTTACCTCCCAACTTTTTGGACAGTCAAAGAGGGACACTTATGGTTCACTGTGTGAAAAATGCATTTTCCTGCATATCTATACATTGACTTGAGCCAAACGTAGGGACTGACCTTCCAAAAGAAGAACATTTGGTTTAATAGTGTACCTTCAGGCACATTTCTTTCCTAAAGGCCATGTCCAGGGTTTATTTAATTTTTTTATTCCCACCAATGGTACCTGTGAATAGATCTATACGTTCCTGCTCCCCACCACTTATTCTGAACCTCCTGATTTCTTTTCACTGGACTTCCAGTCCCTGTATGTCAATATCTGCATGGACGAGGTAACATGCGCTGCTACCACCAAAGACTGGGCTCAGTGGTGCCGGGTCCCCAAGCATTATGTCACTGCTGGGTCAGGTGCCACTCGGGAATACGTCAGCCCCCGAGACCAGTGATTGGCTGCAGCAGCACACATGACCCCCTGCCGTCTGAGCGGAAGTTGATATACACAGACCAGAAGGCTAGTGATGAGATTGTTAGTTGCTGCAGATTTACTATAGTCTTATTTTATGCCGATATTGAACTAATATTTCCTAATTTCGTAGTAACACTAGAAATCAGGATATGTGCACATCTTTATAGTGCTTCTATTGTGGTGACATTTCGTCCAGTTGATCACAATGACCTCATTAACTTTTAGGAACTCATTCACTTTTTCTTTTGTTTCGGTGAGGTGATGCAGTGTTTCCATTACTACTATCATGATGGCTGCCTGAGGAAATCAGTCAAGCAATATCTATGATGATAAAAGAATTTTACGATTGTGTCACATGCTATCATTATTTCTCTGTTATGAAGAGTGGGGATCTATTACTAACTTGGCCGGTGGTCTTTTACCCAGCAGACTTTGCCCCGATTGCCAGGAACAGTTGTATCAGCGGACAGCAAAGAGACACATTATCTATTAAAGAATTTCCTATCATACTTAAAGGGGTTTTCCCATCTCAGACAATGGAGACATATCACTAGGATATGCCTTCATTGTCTGATAGGTGCGGGTCCCACCTCTGAGACCCTCATCTGCACTGAGAAAGGAGCGCCAAAAATTATGTAGGGCGCAGTGCGTATGCGCAGCTGACCTCTATTCATTTCTATGGGGCCTCCGAAAATAGCAAAGCACTGGCTCGGCTATTTCCAGCGGCCCTATAGAAATGAATGGGAGTGGTGGCCACGCAAGCGCAGTGCGCTCCCATTCACTACTACGGGGAGAGCGCTTGGTGGTGGCCGGACTCTGTAAAACTCAGGGTTCTCTGGCCACCACCTTCCCCTGCTCGGTTCTCAGTGTAGGTGCAGGTACCAGAGGTGGGATCCACACCTATCAGACAATGGGGGCATATCCTAGCGATATACCCCCATTATCTGTGATGGAAATACCCTTTTAAAGGGCATCTGTCATAAGATTTGTACCTATGACACCGGCTGACCTGTTACATGTGCGCTTGGCAGCTGAAGACATCTGTGTTGGTCCCATGTCCATGTGTGGCCACATTGGGATCGGTCATCAATATCTGATTGGTGGGGGGGTCTTGTGCCGTCCCTATAAGGCTAGTTTCTGCGGCATGAATTTTCCGGGTCTGGCACTATAATGGAGTCCGGCAGAGATCTAGCCATAATCGACAAATTTTCAGAGAATTGGCTGGACAGAATCCTCTGCACGCTACAGTTTCTGTCAGTCCAATTCCCGGCATTCTCTGCCGATCGCAGTGCCGCAGATGTGAAAGTAGCCTAATCCTGCTCCTTAGCTGCTATACAATACACAGAGCAGTTTTTTGGTGTGCTGTGAAAAGGACGCAGCTGATCGTCAGAGGTGCTGAGAGTTGGATCTCCACAAATCTGATACTGATGGCCTATCCTGAGGATAGGTTGTGAATATTTAATTTCTAGAGGATCCCTCGAAGACAGTATGCAGTAGGCCCTTAAGCTCCCCCTAATGGCCAACTGTTTAGACCCGTTTGGTTTTTGTTGACGTCCGGGCAGGTGATCACATGCCATCTAAGCCTAGGACTGACCTTACCTGTGATACCATCTACAGGGTTATAATTTATTTTTACGTTTAGCAATTTCTGGGACCATTCATCTAAATGGTGTTTTTTGATTTCAAATACATGGATTTTCCAGCCTCCCTGCTGTGTGTGTATTAATAAAGGCTCCATTTTTTGTAAAGATATTATTGCACTAACGTACTGAAATATATATATATATATATATATATATATATATATATATATATATACCGTATTACATATAAACAAAACATATATACTTTATTGAATCCTTTATCTATGATTAAAATGACATGTGGTAATTATGTAAAATAGGGATGTTTTGCTTTCATAGAAAAATGTTTGAGGTCTAGATTTTGAAATATGGAAATCCTGTACTTTTTCAGCTTCCTTCTAATTGCACGACAGCTTACATCCTCTTTTTAAAAGATACTACTACTTTATAAAAAATGAGCAGATTAAGAGATTTTACTGCAGCAATACTGACATCTGCTGGTGAGAGTTTGGAATTGCCTTGTAAAAGAAAGAGTAACTAAGGCTGAAGTTAGAACACATTCACATTGCGGCTTTGAACAGCAGAAAACAAAGGGAGGTGGATTCTGTGAGGCCACCAGCAACTTTCTGGCTCGGAATCTAAAATTCCGGCCCTGAATTTTAAAGTACAACCCTAGTCTGCTGTATTTGTGGAAAAATCATATTCACCTGCTCCCCACTGCTGCATTCTGGATCCCGGTCTCCCTTCACTGGTCTTCTGGTCCATGTCTGGCACATGACCCAGCAGTAACATGCCTCTTGGGGACACGTCACCACTGAGGCCAGTAAATGGCACATTGGGAGACGTGTAGCCATCTGTCAAAAGGACTGGGACTGGAAGAGCAGAGACCTAGGGGGCCAGAACAGAGCAATGGGGAGCAGGTGAGTATGATTTATTCCACAAATACAGCAGGCTAGGGTTCCAATTTAAAGAAGGAAAAACAGCTGGACAACCCCTTTAAGGGATGGATTTTAAAAATAAAAGTAAAAAAAAAGTTATGCATAAAACACCCCCCTAAAAAACAAAAAATAATCACAATCATTATTTTAATGTTTGGCCTTACAGTAATTTCTAATAGCACCATTTAAAATTGCATATGATGTATTGGGAAAATGGAAAAAAAATCTAAATGGGTGGAATTGAAAAAAAAAAGTTTTCATGGATTTTTGTTCCCTATGTGGTAAAACTGATATGTTGTCTTCATTCTGTGGGTCATTATATTTATAGCAACACCACATTTTTATAGTTTTTTTGTGTTTTAATACTTTAAGGAGTTCTCATGGAATTATCAAAAGAATATTAAAATAGCATAAATATTACTTTAATCTAAATCAATTCTTAAATAGCGTGTATTATTTACAATGGCCTATTTTCTCGAGGGGGTAATCAACAGGGGAAATAAAATGGCTGCTGCCCTATTAACACATATAAAACCCATCCTCATTTCACAGCAGGATGAATTACTTCAGAGCAGTGAGCTAATGAGCTGTCTCAGCCCTCCTCACTGTTCTGCCCGTCATTAATTACCATATTTTTCTCCCCATAAGACACATCCCCCCCCCCCCAAAAGTGGCAAATACTAATATACATTAGTACTGGAGGACCAGGAAGCGATGAAGGCTGCGCACAGCGTAAGGGGGCATGCTGTGACCTCACGCTGTGCGCTCCAGTTCACAGCACAGCCGGCGGCACAAGGAAGAGGATCGTGCTGGAGCGGGGCAAGGGGGTCCGGAGCAGGAAAGGTAAGCGCTTTTATATTTTATTACATATGAGGCTGATGGGGGCTAATATAAGGATACTGGTGGCTAATATAACGCTGCTGGGGGCTAATAAAACACTACTGGGGGCATGGTGACAGGCAATGGGGGCTAATATAACGCTACTGGGGGCATGGTGACAGGCATTGGTGGCTAATATAAGGCTACTGGTGGTATGGTGACAGGCATTGATGCCTAATAAAACGCTGCTGGGGGCATGGCGACAGGCAATGGGGGTTAATATAACGCTGCTGGGAACATGGTGACAGGCAATGGGGGCTAATATAAGGCTGCTGGGGCTCGTGACAGGCAATGGGGCTGATATGAGGCTGATGGGGGCTAATGAGAGGTAATGGGGGCTGAAGAGAGGCTGGTGGGGGCTAGTAAGAGGCATATGGGGGGCTGATATGAGGCATGGGGCTCTTTTCTGAGATCTGATTGGGGGTCATTCACATTGGGAGTCTGATCTGAGGTCTTATTAACATTGGGGGTCTTATTGGGGCTGTCAGCTGAGGTCTGATAACATTGGGGGTCTGATTGGTGGTCTGACCAGAGATCTAATGATTTTTTTTCTTATTGTCCTCGTCTAAAACCTAGGTGCATCTTATGGGTCGGTGCGTCTTATAGGGCGAAAAATACGGTAAACACAGCTAATAACTAGAGTTGAGCGGACACCTGGATGTTTGAGTTCGGGACCCGAACTTGACCCCGAACCTGAACCCCATTGAAGTCAATAGGGACCCGAACTTTGGAGCACTAAAATGGCTCTAAAAAAGTAATGGAAAGGGCTAGATGGCTGCAAATGCCAGCAAAATGTGGTTAAGAGCATGGCAAGTGCTCTGCAAGCAAATGTGGATAGGGAAATGACTTCAAATAACATAAAATAAGTAAAAATAAAAAATTATAATCTTGATCTAGGAGGAGGTGTCACGGCCTTTGGTGTGCGCTGTGACACTTTTGCCACGCTTGCTGTTGCCTGTGACAACATGTTGCTGTTTCAGCATGCGGGGGCAGTGTCACGGCCTTTGTGGTGTGTGCCGTGACATGGTTGCCTTGCATGTTGTTGCCTGCGGCAACGTGTAGCTTTTTATGCTGGTGTGTACACTTCCCCTTTCAGTTGTTTCCTTCTCTGTCCGGTGCTGGAGGGGTTAACCACCTTGTTAGGCGTGGTCACTAGGTGCTTCATCTTACCTGTGGCTAGAGGCCAGGAGTCAGTGGTAGTCCAGCCATGGTGTGTGTTGGAGTTATGCTCCTGGTCTTCATGTTCCATCTCCCAGAGTGAGGGTCTCATAGTGAGACATCGAGGTCTCCAGCGATGTCTTCCCTCCCTTACATGTGTTGTATGTTTGGTGTGGGGTTATGATTTGGTGTGTTGTAATGTCTAGATTGGTGTTCCTTGTCTGGTATGTTTGGTGTCACCTATGCAGAGCAGGGGTTTTTCAACGGCAAAAATGGGTTAATGTCACCCACCAATGGAACAGACGATTTTTTAAAATTTCGGTCCCTGTCACCTATGCAGAGCAGGGGTTTGTATACGGCAAAAATGGTAAAATGTCACCATAGAATGTAACTGACGATTTTTAGAAATTTAGGTCCCTGTCACCTATGCAGAGGAGGGGTTTATTCGTGGCAAAAATTGTAAAATGTCACCCAAGGACGCTTTTGCATTTTGCTCCCTCTTTTGCTGTGCTGATGCCTCTGTGCGACCACCGCCTCTTCCTCCGAACTGCACACGTCACTCGCATGACCCTGATTCCATGTGGGGTCTAGTACCTCATCATCCTCCACATCATCTTCCACCCACTCTTTACCCCTGCCCTCCTTGTCGGTCTGCAGACTGCAGAAAGCCGCAGCAGTTGGCACCTGTGTTTTGTCATTATCAGAGACGTGCTGCGGTGGTCTTCCCATGTCCTCATCCTGAAACATAAGTGGATGGGCATCAGTGAACTCAATCTCTTCCACTTCTGGGACAGGGCTTTGTGGATGTCCCTAGGAAACCCTGCCAGCAGAGTCATCAAAAAGCATGAGAGCATGACTTTTGGCTCAGACTGCTTGACTGATTTGCAAGGGGGTGAGTTGAAAGACAGATGGCCATGGGCTGTAGGTGCCAACTCTGATCTTTCGGCGGGTGACTGGGTGGGAGACAATGTTAAGGAACTGGAGGCACCCAATCTACTATCGCCTCTACTTGTTCTGGCCTCACCATTCGTAGAGCCGCATTCGGCCCTACCAAATAACGCAGAAGGTTCTGTCGCCTACTCGCACCTAAGGAAGGTGTTTCACTTGTGCGTGTAGCTGGCACAGATCGCCCACGTCCTCTCCCTGCAACAGGAGCTCCACCAGCAACACCACCACCAACACATCCCTTATTTGACACTTTCCTCATTCTTTGCGTTCACCCACCAAAACTGATGGTTTATGTCAGGCGACAATGTAACCGCCAATAGTCAACAATTAAGTTCACTGATACTAAGGCAGTGCCGGTGTCATAAAGAGAAAACATTTCTTGAGGTCACACAACAGTGTGACAGGCGAATTTTATACAATTTTATACAATTGCTTCACGGTCACAAAAAATGTGAATTTGTCAACTAACAATGTAACAGCTGTATTGACTGGTTGTATTGGACTGTCAGAAATGCAGCGCAGGCCGTTAATGTAGTATCTAGCACAAAATGGGTGTTTTTTTCAAGCAAAAATTTAACAGCAGTATTTAACACTTGTATTGGTCTGTCAGAAATGCAGCAAAAGCCGCAAATGTAGTATCTATCACAAAATGGGTGTTTAAAACAAATAAATAAAACTTTTACCCACAATGTCCCAGTTGTATTCACTGATTTTATTTCACTATCAGATTTGCAGTGCAGGCCGCAAAGGTACTGTATGGAAAAAAATATATGATTTTTTCACCCACAATTAAACAGATAGATTTAACTGATTTTCTTTCACTATCACAAATGCAGTACAGGGTGCAAATGTACTTTTTAGAAAAAAAAAATGTAATTTGTCCCCCCAGAATCTAACAGATGGTTTTACTGAATTGATTACACTCACATATGCAGCACAGGGGTACTTTACAGAAAAAAATTTGAATATGTCACCCCTTGGGTCCCTGAACTCACAGACGGATTACCTATATTATTTTCCCTTCCCCTGGCACATATGCAGTGCAGGTGCACTTAAAAAATAGTTATATGTTGCCCACTGAACTAAAAGAACAGGATTAAATTATTGTCCCTGGCACATATGCAGTGCTGATGTGCATATGTGCCACCGACGCCCACCTAACTAACAGACGGAAAAAACTGTGTCACTGGGCTCAGGGCAGGGTACAAAAATGTTGCATTGCACCCACAAAAAAAATTATAATAATTGCTGTAGATCGCAGAGTTAGGCCTCTTTCACACTACCGTTTTTTTTTTCCGTTTTGCGGTCCGTTTTTTGCGGTCCGTATACGGTCCGTATACGGAACCATTCATTTCAATGGGTCCGCAAAAAAACGGAATGTGTTCCGTATGCATTCCGTTTCCGTATTTCCGTTTTTCCGTGCCGTGAAAAGATAGAACATGTCCTATGTTTGTCCGCAAATCACGGTCCGTGGCTCAATGCAAGTCAATGGGTCCGCAAAAAAAACTGAACACATACAGAAATGCATCCGTATGTCTTCCGTTTCCGTTCCGTTTTTTGCTGAACCATCTATTGAAAATGTTATGCCCCGCCCAATTTTCTCTATGTAATTACTGTATACTGTATATGGCATACGGAAAAACGGAACGGAAAAACGGAACAGAAACGGAGACACAACGGAACCCAAAAACGGGACAACGGATCCGTGAAAAACGGAACGCAAAACACTGAAATGGACATACTGTAGTGTGAAAGAGGCCTTAGGCCTCTTTCACACTACCGTTTTTTTTTTTCCGTTTTGCGGTCCGTTTTTTGCGGTCCGTATACGGTCCGTATACGGAACCATTCATTTCAATGGGTCCGCAAAAAAACGGAATGTGTTCCGTATGCATTCCGTTTCCGTATTTCCGTTTTTCCGTGCCGTGAAAAGATAGAACATGTCCTATGTTTGTCCGCAAATCACGGTCCGTGGCTCAATGCAAGTCAATGGGTCCGCAAAAAAAACTGAACACATACAGAAATGCATCCGTATGTCTTCCGTTTCCGTTCCGTTTTTTGCTGAACCATCTATTGAAAATGTTATGCCCCGCCCAATTTTCTCTATGTAATTACTGTATACTGTATATGGCATACGGAAAAACGGAACGGAAAAACGGAACAGAAACGGAGACACAACGGAACCCAAAAACGGGACAACGGATCCGTGAAAAACGGAACGCAAAACACTGAAATGGACATACTGTAGTGTGAAAGAGGCCTTAACAACAAGTTCTGATATCAGATAGATTCTTTCCTATTCTCACCCTCACAGCAGCAGCATCCGATCCCTACACTAGTAAGAGCTGAGTGACGTGCGGCGCTATGTGACCCCAGCTTATATAGAGGCTGGGTCACATGCTGCACTGGCCAATCACAGACATGCCATTAGTAGGTATGGCTGTGATGGCTTCTAAGGGCACACAAGTTAAACGCTTGTTGATTGGCTGCCCTGCAGCCTTTCAAATAGAGCCCCTAAATCGCTGAACACCGAACTCGAACCCGAACTTTTGCTGAAATGTTCGGGTCCGGGGTCAAGAAATCCTAAAGTTCAGTACGAACCCAAACTTTACAGTTCGGGTTAGCTTAACCCTACTAATAACATCATCAGCTCTATGTATAGGAACAAACTAAATGAGCAGGAGCGCTTGTGTGCACTCTGATACATTACCACACTCCCCACGTGTCCATCCTCTTTGCATTTTCACTTCATTCCTTCCTACACACACAGAGCTGAAGATGTTATCAGTATTGAGCACCCGAGCACAATGGAAGTCAATGGGAGAACCCCAGGCACCCCCTGCTCTGAAGAGGGGAGGGTGTCTGGACTCTAGTTTGAATTAGGAGTCCCTGCTCTGACTCCATATATAGCTATGTCCATATATGGAGTCAGTGCTTGGGGACACCCAGTGTATTCAAATACAAGGCTACTTTCACACTGGCGTTTTGGTTTCCGTTTGTGAGATCCATTCAGGGCTCTCACAAGCGGTCCAAAACGGATCAGTTTTGCCCATAATGCATTCTGAATGGATAAGAATCCGCTCAGAATGCATCAGTTTGGCTCTGTTCCGCCTCCATTCCGCTTTGGAGGCGGACACCAAAATGCTGTTTGCAGCGTTTTGGTGTCCGTCTGACAAAACTGAGCCAAACGGATCCGTCCTGACACACAATGTGAGTCAATGGGGACGGATCCGTTTTCACTGACTCAGTCTGGCACAATAGAAAACAGATCCGTCCTCAATTGACTTTCGATAGTGTTCAAGACGGATCCGATTTGGCTATGTTAAAGATAATACAAACGGATCGATGCAGTTGTATTATCTGAACGGATGCGTTTGTGCAGATCCATACTTAGGCCTCTTTCACACTACCGTTTTTTTTTTTCCGTTTTGCGGTCCGTTTTTTGCGGTCCGTATACGGTCCGTATACGGAACCATTCATTTCAATGGGTCCGCAAAAAAACGGAATGTGTTCCGTATGCATTCCGTTTCCGTATTTCCGTTTTTCCGTGCCGTGAAAAGATAGAACATGTCCTATGTTTGTCCGCAAATCACGGTCCGTGGCTCAATGCAAGTCAATGGGTCCGCAAAAAAAACTGAACACATACAGAAATGCATCCGTATGTCTTCCGTTTCCGTTCCGTTTTTTGCTGAACCATCTATTGAAAATGTTATGCCCCGCCCAATTTTCTCTATGTAATTACTGTATACTGTATATGGCATACGGAAAAACGGAACGGAAAAACGGAACAGAAACGGAGACACAACGGAACCCAAAAACGGGACAACGGATCCGTGAAAAACGGAACGCAAAACACTGAAATGGACATACTGTAGTGTGAAAGAGGCCTAAACGCGAGTGTGAAAGTAGCCTAATTTAACCTGTATTTCAGAAAAGTTTCTGCTGGGATTTGAACTCACAACCTGCTGTATTAGAGGCAAGGCACTTAACCACTCAGCTATAATAGCTACATAGCCAGTTACTAAGAGATCAAATCCTGTCACAAACTTTTTCAGAAATAGAGGCTAAACTTAATTTAAACATATATAGGTTTTTAGCCATAATATTTTTACACATATTATATTTTTAGAATATATAATATATAATAATCTATGTAAATATATTATGGCTAAAACATCAGTAGTAGTTTCCTACATATTATCATATTATGCATTCATATATATTAAAAGTATGATTATATATATTTTTATTTTATTTTAGTAATTACACATTTATTTTGTGCCATACATTTTTTACAATTACTAAAAAAATATAAAATATATAAATCTAATCTAACCTCTATTTCTGAAAAAGTTTGTGACGGGATTTGAACTCACATCATAGCCCAGAACTTAAAATAAATGTGAGTCTTATATTATAGCTGAGTAGTTAAGTGCCTTGCCTCTAATGTAGAAGGTTGTGAGTTCGAATCCCAGCAGAAACTTTTCTGAAATACAGGCTAAATTAGATTCAAATACACTGGGGTGTCCCCAAGCACTGACTCTATATATGGACATAAATTAGATTAAAATACACTGACTCGAGCATCGCACTCGAGCACACGCGGTGTTCGGCCAAACTCCGCGATGTGCCGAGCATAGCGATGCTCGAGCCAAACTAGTGTTCGGCTGAGCATGCTCACTCAACACTAGTTATCAGCTGTGATTAATTGATGACAGGCAGAACAGTGAGGAGAGTTGAGACAACTCATTAGCTCACTGCTCTGAAGTAACGTCCTGCTGTGAGATTAGGATGGGTTTTGTATATGCTAATAGGGCAGCAGCCATTTTATTTCCCCTGATGATTGCCTCTCATTATAAATAGAAAATAATGTTTGGGAATGTGCTTACATTAAAGTAATATTTAGGGAGGTGAAGTGACCAAAAAACAGCGAATCATCCATTTTGACTTTTTCCATTCACCATATGCGATAAATACTTTTATATTTTAATAGATTAGGCATTTTAGGACATGGCAATGCTAATGATTTTTGTTTGGGAAAGGGGTGCGATTTGAATTTAGATTTTTTTATTTTTTAAAAAGCTTTTTTGTACTTTTTTTAACTGTCATTTTTAGTCCCCCATAAGGGACCTTAATATGCAATCATCTGATCACTTCTCCCACAGACAGCAATGATTTACCATTGCAGTCTATGGGAGAATCAGTGCCTTCCTATCAAACCCTTCAGAAGGCCTGAGCCTACTTTAGCAGCAGAATGGCTCTTGTGATCTCACCACAGGGGTACCGTTTGGTCACCAGGAACAAAGTGCTCTCTGTAATTGACCACTCAGATGCCAAGGTCAGTAATGACCATGGCATCTGAGGGGTTAAAAGTCCATGAACAGTGTTATCGCCAATCATACACTGACATCAAGGGTCTACACTGGGGAAAATAAGTATTTGATACACTGGCGATTTTGCAAGTTTTCCAACCTACAATAATAATGATCGGGTCTCCATCCCGATCGTCTCATAGCAACCGTGTGTGAAAATCTCACCGCATCCGCACTTGCTTGCGGATGCTTGTGATTTTCACGCAGCCCCATTCACTTCCATGGGGCCTGCATTGCGTGGAAAACGCATAATATAGAGCATGCTGCGATTTTCACGCAACGCACAAGTGATGCGTGAAAATCACCGCTCATGTGAACAGCCCCATAGAAATGAATGGGTCGGTATTCAGTGCGGGTGCAATGCGTTCAACTCACGCATGGCATCCGTGCGGAATACTCGCCCATGTGAAAGGGGCCTAACTGTTGAATCTGTGCTCCATGCTGGAGCTTACTTCCTGCTTGAATCATTAAGGCCTCTTTCAGACGGGCGTCGCGGGAAAATGTGCGGGTGCGTTACGGGAACACCCGCGATTTTTCCGCGCGAGTGCAAAACATTGTAATGCGTTTTGCACTCGCGTGAGAAAAATCGCGCATGTTTGGTACCCAAACCCGAACTTCTTCACAGAAGTTCGGGCTTGGGTTAGGTGTTCTGTAGATTGTATTATTTCCCCTTATAACATAGTTATAAGGGAAAATAATAGCATTCTGAATACAGAATGCATAGTAAAATAGCGCTGGAGGGGTTAAAAATAAAAAAAAATAAAAAATTTAACTCACCTTAGTCCACTTGATCGCGATGCCCGGCATCTCCTTCTGTCTCCTTTACTGAACAGGACCTGTGGTGGTCACCATGGTAAAAGATCATGTGATGGATCATGTGATGACCGGAGTGACGTCACCACAGGTCCTGTTCAGTAGAGGAGACAGAAGGAGATGCCCCTCCAGCGCTATTTTACTATGCATTCTGTATTCATGTTATAAGGGAAAATAATAATGATCGGGTCTCCATCCCGATCGTCTCCTAGCAACCGTGCGTGAAAATCGCACCACATCCGCACTTGCTTGCGGATGCTTGCGATTTTCACGCAACGCACAAGTGATGCGGGAAAATCACCGCTCATGTGAACAGCCCCATAGAAATGAATGTGTCGGTATTCAGTGCGGGTGCAATGCGTTCAACTCACGCATCGCATCCGCGCGGAATACTCGCCCGTGTGAAAGGGGCCTAACAGTTGTTGGGGCGGGCATGGGTGTATCTCTCCTCCCTTGTGAGGCAGCACATACCTGCCCTCTATCTCCCCAGCCTATGGCTGGGTTGCAGGAAGTATTTAAAGGCGATTCCTGACCCAGGAAGGTGCCTGAGCAATCTTGTTCACAAGCTTGTCTAGTTCCTAGTGTGGAGGTGTTTTGGAAGTTTTTGCTTTTCTGTGCACCGTACCCCATGTCATGTGCCGAAGGACCAAGGCAGACCTCTGGGACGTCATGCAAACAGGACTTACGCAAGAAACAGACCAGGGACCAACAGAGTACTTTATTACACATGTAATAAAAGAACATAACAGTACAGATATGTAGGTAGAGCAATAGTGGTAGACCTACCACAGAACCAAGTGCAACGGCAGACCAGAGGCAAAACCCAAAGGGCCGCCACCGGTGGTGGGGGTGAACTGGGCCGAGGGCTCACTGGTCGCACCTCCAGGAAGGTCCCAGTACACTTGGCCCCTATCTGCAGAGAACCACACTGGTGAAACCACCAGCTGAACAGACAACAGAACTGGAACCCAAGCAAATACAGGACATGGATCAGACAACAAGACAAATGGGATCCAGCACAGAAGCAGATGCCTAGACCCCAAGCAGAAAGGAAGCATGGTGGTCTCAGGCAGAGCTGCACACAGAAACGAGATCCTCCCTCCGGAGAACCCAGGGACCCTCTCACGAAGGCAGGACAAACACAGGATCAGAAGCAGAAATGTACTGCAGGACAGATAAGGAACAGACTAGATCAGAAGCGGTAGGCACTGCCAGGCTAGACATAGGACAGGATGGTTTGGAAGCAGTTTGGCACTGCCAGGCTATCAGACACAGTTAGAGCACTGCTAGGTTAAACAAGGAACAGAGTGGATCCAGACAGAGAACAGGTACAGAGGAACAGGCAAGGCATGGACAAGGATAAGGCTACTTTCACACTAGCGTTTGAGTTTCCCGGTATTGGGATCCATCATAGGGGCTCAATACCGGAAAAAAACGCTTCAGTTTTGTCCCCATTCATTGTCAATGGGGACAAAATGTAGCTGAACAGAAGGGAATGTTCCAAAATGCATTCCGTTCCGTTTAGTTACGTTCCCAGACCGGAGAGCAAACCGCAACATGTTGTATTTTGCTTTCTGTACTGGGATGCGGAGAAAGACGGATCCGGCATGACCCCCAATGCAAGTCAATGGGGACGGATCTGTTTTCTCTGCCACAATCTGCCACAATAGAAAATGGATCCGTCCTCTATTGACTTTCAATGGGGGTAATGCCGGATCTATCTTGGCTATATTAAAGATATGTTAAAGATAATACAACCAGATCCGTTCATAACGGATACAGACGGTTGTATTATTAGTAACGGAAGTGTTTTTGCTGGACCCTGCCGGATCCACCAAAAACGTTAGTGTGAAAGTAGCCTAACAACATAAACATCCTCACAGGACGGGTACAGAAGATCCGACAAGGCTATAACATCAACAATGCAATACCAGGCGACACCACAAACAAGGGCAGATGGCAAAACTCCCTAGGTCAGCAGCAAGGTGCTACACCCAACAAAACACACTGACCTCCTGCCCCACAGCTCACAGATAGATATAGCTGCATAATGACGGCACCCAGGAGCAGACCAGGGGACGTTAACCCCATCAGAACAGGGGTACCAAAACCACAGAACATGCTATCACAAGTGTATCCAAACTCAGTCCCTGTTCACACTCAAGGCCGCAGCCAGCACGCATCGCAGAACCAGCATATATGGGAACACCCACCGTACACAAAGCGCATGCAGCCAGCCTGCACGGCACCAGAGACAGGAGCCACAGAGATGCAGACACGGGAATCACAAACACAGGCCACAGTTCACACACTACACCGCAGTCAGCACGCAGTCCCAAGCAACCAGCATACACAGGTTTTGGAGCATGCAGCCAGCCTACAAACTGTCACAGTGAACCGCACCGTGACACCCTGCTTCTTGATTTTTTAACAGATTTTGCTTGTTTGCCTCCTGCCTCTGATCTTGGACGTCGAATATGGACTTTGCTTGATCGCTGCCTGCCCTGACTCCGGACTTCCTGGTCACGTCCTTCCCCTCGGTGCTTGCACTGGTATCTCTGAACCCCTGGTAAGCTGCCACTCACTCGGGGACTGCTCTGGAGTGGCACATGGTAACTACTCTAACGGCCCAAGCCTATCCTCACCATCAGAGGCTCTAGTGAAGACCAGGTAGTTACTTAGTCATGCCCCTCCAGGGAATAGCCAGTCAGTGGCGCAGTGGGTCCACACCCACTTACATAACAGTCAGACGTTTCCTGTAGTTCTTGACCAAGTTTGCACACACTGCAGCAGGTATTTTGACCCACTCCTTCATACAGATCTTCTCCAGATGGTCATTGGCGAACTTCAAACGGGCCTGAACATGTGCTGGTGTGAGCTGGGGGGCTTTGCGTGCCCTGCAGGATTTTAATCCATGACAGCATAGTGTGGTACTAACGGTAATCTTTGAGACTTTGGTCCCAGGTCTCTTCAGGTCATTGACCAGGTCCTCCCGTGTAGTTCTGGGCTGATTCTTGACCTTTCTCAGAATCATCCTTACCCCACGAGGTGAGATCTTGCATGGAGCCCAAGACCGAGGCAGATTGACAGTCACCTTGTGTTTCTTCCATTTTCTAATAATTGCGCCAACAGTTCTTGCCTTCTCACCAAGCTGCTTGCCTATTGTCCTGTAGCCCTTCCCAGCCTTGTGCAGGTCTAAAATTTTGTCCCTGGTGTCCTTAGACAGCTCTTTGGTCTTGGCCATGTTGGAAAGGTTGGAGTGTGATTGATTGATTGAGTGATTTTCCGGCACAGGGGTTCTATACCAGAAAATAACTGATCAGGCATATCCCCATGCATTCTGAATGGAGAGTAATGGCTACTTTCACACTTGCGGCAGTGTGATCCGGCGAGCAGTTCCGTCATTGGAACTGCCCGCCGGATCCGCCGGATCCGCCGCTGACTGAAAGCATCTGTGCGACGGATCCGGATGCGGATCCGTCTCACAAATGCATTGCAAGGACGGATCCGTCTCTCCGCTTGTCATGCGGACAGACGGATCCGTCTTGTACATTTTTTCACATTTTTACCGGTCTGCGCATGCGCAGGCCGGAAGGCCGGATCCGGCATTCCGGTATTCTGAATGCCGGATCCGGTGCTAATACATTCCTATGGGAAAAAATGCCGAATGCGGCATTCAGGCAAGTCTTCAGTTTTTTTCGCCAGAGAGAAAACCGTAGCATGCTGCGGTTTTCTCTTTTGCCTGATCAGTCAAAACGACTGAACTGAAGACATCCTGATGCAAACTGAACGGATTACTCTCCATTCAGAATGCATGGGGATATGCCTGATCAGTTCTTTTCTGGTATAGAGCCTCTGTGACGGAACTCTATGCCGGAAAAGAAAAACGCAAGTGTGAAAGTACCCTAATCCGTCCAGGATGCATCAGGATGTCTTCAGTTCAGTCGTTTTGACGGATCAGGCAAAAGATAAAACCACAGCATGCTACGGTTTTATCTCCGGACAAAAAAACTGAAGACTTGCCTGAATGCCGGATCCGTCATTTTTCCCCATAGGAATGTATTAGTGCCGGATCCGGCATTCAAAATACCGGAATGCCGGCTCCGTCCTTCCGGCCTGCGCGTGCGCAGACCAGTAAAAATGTGAAAAAAGATACAAGACGGATCCGTCTGTCCGCATGACAAGCGGAGTGACGGATCTGCTCTTGCAATGCATTTGTGAGACTGATCCGCATCCGGATCTGTCTCACAAATGCTTTCAGTCACATCCAGATCGGCGGATCCGGCGGGAAGTTCCGACGACGGAACTGCCTGCCAGATCACACTGCCGCAAGTGGGAAAGTAGCCTTAGATACAGGTAATGAGTTCAGAGTAGGAAGACTTCTTAAAGAAAAACTAACAGGTCTGTGAGAGCCAGAATTCTTGCTCGTTGGTAGGTGATCAAATACTTATTTTATGCAATAAAATGCAAATGAATTATTTAAAATTCAGACAATGTGATTTTCTTGATTTTGTTTAGATTCTGTCTCCCACAGTTGAAGTGTACCTATGATAAACATTCTTTGTAGGTGGGAAAACTTGCTAAATCTCCAGTGTATCAAATATTTATTTCCCCCACTGTATATAATGGCTGCGAGGTATTGCGGGTGCTTTAAGGCCTTCAACAATAGAGACCCATTGAACAGTGCACTCATTAGTTTAATTAGAGCCCGACTGTGTGGTCATACTTTATGAGAGATTCTATGCAGGGGGTTGAATAACTGTGAGACTGCATTAGTCGTTAGAAGTGGTATTTTGTGTTGAATTTGGAGAAACCATGTGTCATATTGTTCTCGTTTATTGCAAACAGCTGAAAGTTAGTAAATTGGGCTAACAACCTAAATTGCATCTAAATAACTTTGATTGTAACTGTATCATTTATTCTAATCAGTGAAGAGCGAAGTGGGCTTCAGATGTTACATCCGAAGTCGCTTCCTTCATAACTTTGGATTAATACTGTACGGTGATCCGTCTCCGTACAGTATTAGAATGTATGGGCTCCGATGAGCAGAAGTTAGTTATTCGCGAAGTCACGCGTGACTGGTACCTCGGAACCGAAGATAAGTTTGGTTTCAAGTTTTAAAGTGCTTTTCCACTTTAAAAATCAATTACCGAAGTTATTCAAGGAAGTCACACGCGACTTCGCGAATAACTAACTTCCGCTCATCGGAGCCCATACATTCTAATACTGTATGGAGATGGATCTCCGTACAGTATTAATCCAAAGTTATGAACGAAGCGACTTCGGATGTAACCTCTGAAGCTCGCTTCGCTCATCTCTAATTCTAATCAGTTACCTGAAACGTTTCAATGACTAGCACAGCACTTTGCACACATTGCACACGCCATTGCACATTGCTTCTGCTTCTTTCCCTATCTGGTATGACTTTTCTATTATTTCAAATATATCGACAGCATGTTCTTTATATTGAAAAAGAAACATTTTTCTGTTATGATCAGACCTCGCTGAATCAAAATTTCATGTATATTTTTTCTTTTTTACTCAATATGCTTCTCATCCACTAGGGGTCCTCATCAGCCAATGCATATAAGCACAATAGTCCAATGGAAGGTTATGTAAAATGAATATCTGAATGCCGTATATGTGTTTAGGATGAATCATCTTGTAAATCGTCAGCAAACGTGCACCCTTGGTGTTGTATGAAATCGATGCAATTTGGATCTGTTCTAGGATATTCTTATGACAATCTTGTATGGACAGATATCTTGGCCGGCAGCCATGTTTCTCTCCAGATGCTCCAGACAAATGAATCTGAAGCATGTGGCACGGCATTAACCACTCATCTGCGTCTACACATCAGCTTAGAAGTACACTGTTGTTTTTAGTGATTGGAAATCAAGAAGGAGGTCACTGGGTTAAGGAAAATGAGGTTAATGCTGCTACAAAGCAGATCAGCGCCCTGTGTGCCAATTGGAAGGGTGCCACGAGTTATGCAATATTAGCTTCCTACTAGCATAAACCTAAATAAAACTGTCTATGTTGCTTTGGACAAAATCCTGTTTAAATATATCGGAAAACATTGCTTCATAGGGCAACCTCCTTATTAACAAATAGGTCTAATTATTTCGGGGAATCGCCCCTCTCTGTGGGAACCTGATCCCCTGATGGTGTTGGTTTTACAGAGCATGTGTTCCTCTCAGCTTCTGCCGCTTTCCTCCTCCGGGCTTCCTGGGCTTGTCTGAGGAATACTGGAAGATGTAGGGCAAATACAGGGGCAATGCTAGGGTGTTAAACCATAAGGGATCATCCCTCAAGCTATATGCCTCGTAATAGTGTTGAGCGAACTTGCGTTTTAAGTTCAGCGTCTAAAGTTCGGGTTCGGGTTCGCTCAATACACTGCGTGCAGAATTATTAGGCAAATGAGTATTTTGACCACATCATCCTCTTTATGCATGTTGTCTTACTCCAAGCTGTATAGGCTCGAAAGCCTACTACCAATTAAGCATATTAGGTGATGTGCATCTCTGTAATGAGAAGGGGTGTGGTCTAATGACATCAACACCCTATATTAGGTGTGCATAATTATTAGGCAACTTCCTTTCCTTTGGCAAAATGGGTCAAAAGAAGGACTTGACAGGCTCAGAAAAGTCAAAAATAGTGAGATATCTTGCAGAGGGATGCAGCACTCTTAAAATTGCAAAGCTTCTGAAGCGTGATCATCGAACAATCAAGCGTTTCATTCAAAATAGTCAACAGGGTCGCAAGAAGCGTGTGGAAAAAGCAAGGCGCAAAATAACTGCCCATGAACTGAGAAAAGTCAAGCGTGCAGCTGCCAAGATGCCACTTGCCACCAGTTTGGCCATATTTCAGAGCTGCAAAATCACTGGAGTGCCCAAAAGCACAAGGTGTGCAATACTCAGAGACATGGCCAAGGTAAGAAAGGCTGAAAGACGACCACCACTGAACAAGACACACAAGCTGAAACGTCAAGACTGGGCCAAGAAATATCTCAAGACTGATTTTTCTAAGGTTTTATGGACTGATGAAATGAGAGTGAGTCTTGATGGGCCAGATTGATGGGCCCGTGGCTGGATTGGTAAAGGGCAGAGAGCTCCAGACCGAATCAGACGCCAGCAAGGTGGAGGTGGATTACTGGTTTGGGCTGGTATCATCAAAGATGAGCTTGTGGGGCCTTTTCGGGTTGAGGATGGAGTCAAGCTCAACTCCCAGTCCTACTGTCAGTTTCTGGAAGACACCTTCTTCAAGCAGTGGTACAGGAAGAAGTCTGCATCCTTCAAGAAAAACATGATTTTCATGCAGGACAATGCTCCATCACACGCGTCCAAGTACTCCACAGCGTGGCTGGCAAGAAAGGGTATAAAAGAAGAAAATCTAATGACATGGCCTCCTTGTTCACCTGATCTGAACCCCATTGAGAACCTGTGGTCCATCATCAAATGTGAGATTTATAAGGAGGGAAAACAGTACACCTCTCTGAACAGTGTCTGGGAGGCTGTGGTTGCTGCTGCACGCAATGTTGATGGTGAACAGGTCAAAACACTGACAGAATCCATGGATGGCAGGCTTTTGAGTGTCCTTGCAAAGAAAGGTGGCTATATTGGTCACTGATTTGTTTTTGTTTTGTTTTTGAATGTCAGAAATGTATATTTGTGAATGTTGAGATGTTATATTGGTTTCACTGGTAAAAATAAATAATTGAAATGGGTTTATATTTGTTTTTTGTTAAGTTGCCTAATAATTATGCACAGTAATTTTCACCTGCACACACAGATATCCCCCTAAAATAGCTAAAACTAAAAACAAACTAAAAACTACTTCCAAAAATATTCAGCTTTGATATTAATGAGTTTTTTGGGTTCATTGAGAACATGGTTGTTGTTCAATAATAAAATTAATCCTCAAAAATACAACTTGCCTAATAATTCTGCACTCCCTGTACTACTCCTAATATCTATCTATCTATCTATCTATCTATCTATCTATCTATCTATCATAACCAGTCTAGTACATGAGCATAGGAACCATGCAGATGGCATATTTTACACAGTTTTACTTCAGCTATGTCTATGTACGGTATAAATATATCAGGGGTCAGTACAGAGATCTCTCCCATCATCTATTTATCCCCAGGGCTGTGACTGTGACGAGGGGACATCCTCTGCGTCTGGAGGAAAGAAGGTTTGTACCCAGACATAGAAGAGGATTCTTTACGGTAAGAGCAGTGAGACTATGGAACTCTCTGCCTGAGGAGGTGGTGATGGTGAATTCACTAAGCGAGTCCAAGAGGGGACTGGATGTATTTCTGGAGTGTTGAAGAATTGACTCTGTGTGAAGAATCCTAATTTCAAATCCTTTCTGTTTAACTACGTTCACACTTCACATAACCCCCCCCCCCCCAGCAAAATCTTTATTTTTTTTACATCAAGGTGTGTTATGTCATTTTATTGTTTTTATAACATTGTAGTGGCCAAAAAACCTGAAGCACTTCCATCTCTACTGAACCAAACCTAGATTACCACATAAGCTTATAATGATCCAAGTTAGGACCGTAGGGGGGCTGTAATATGTGCAGTGTCCCACTCACGTGACCGTGGGCACCGCAAACTTGTTTTAATTATGTATTAATGTCATGTGATATGCCTGTATTTTGTATTTTATCTCCTGTCATATTCTCCATGTCACAATGTGATTCTGTATGCAAATATCCTTTACACAGGCCTAGTCAGGGTGCACTACACTTGTTTCTCCACAAGATGGAGCAGTGTCAGTGTGTATATATAGCTTAGCTCAGACCTAAGTTAGGCAGTTCAAATCAGATCAGTTGGCTGGTTGAGGTCAATCCAAACCAGTTCAGATGAGCTCAGGTCAATCCAAGTGAGAGTTCAGTTGAATGCAGTTCTCTCATGAGCTTGCAAGAAAGCAACAGCCATGTAGCTGAATATCGGGAGGGAGGCATCTTCCTAGCCTCTCTACTCTGTCCCTGTCGGCTCCACAGCCCAGGGTTAACCCCTTCCCGACTGCAATCCGTTTATATACGTGATATTTGCACATACCCCGCAGCTACCACGTGTATAAACGTCAAGCCAGCTCTTTAATCCAAGCGTTGCAAAGCACTAGGATTAAAGCTTCTGCCCCTGTCCTGCTGCTGTCACGGACAGCATACAGTCCAGTAATGCCGGCAAGGGACCAATCAGAGTGGCCCCTTGCCGGCAATCAATCCGATTGGCCCCTTGCCGGCAATCAATCCGATTGGTTAGTCTGTGCAGACTAACCAATCGGATCGCGGCAGGGAAAAAATGCCGGTTTCAGGCTCTGATCTGCGCTCTGCAGATAAGAGCCTGAAATCAGGTAGTGTCCTCGTGCCCTCCCGATCTGTGCCCCCCGATCTGTGCGCCTCCAAGCCCCCCCTTGTCCCCGCCTGCCCCTTATGAAGTTCCCCCCGCTCCAATGCAGCCTGCCCTGATGCGGTCCGCCCCCTCCCCGCTCCATACATTCCTCCTGCCCCCATTTGCGCTGCCTCAGCCTCCCTCAATGCTGGCCGTACCCCCCGACCCCCCCGCCTCCCTTTTCAAGGCTGCCCCCTGCCTCCGATGCGGTCCCCCTGCTGTGTGTGATGGCGGCAGCTCCATTCCTGAGCCACCGCCATCAGCAGAGAGTGTCAGTTCTATGCTGACACTCTGCTGTAACCCCATAGATGCCGCAGCAGTGGCATCCATGGGGTTAATAGAGGGAGGGGGCTCCCTCTCTCCACCATCGGGGCTGCTGCGCTGTGATAGCAGCTCCCGATGGTTGCCATGGCAACCGGACGCTTTGCAAAGCGTCCAGTGTTGCCACCTACAGGGCATCTGATAGTATTATACTTTACAATGCAAGAGCATTGCAAAGTATAGTACAGCCATCAGCCCCACTGGATATTCAAGATCCAAGAAGGACTTGATAAAAAAAAAAGTGAAAATAATAAAAGTAAAAATAAATAAATTAATAAAAATGTAAAATTAAAAAAATAAATTGCCTTTTCCTATAAAAAATGAAAGAAAAAAGAATCTACACATATTAGGTATCACCGTGTCCGTAACGACCGTCTCTATAAATATATCACATGATAGACCCCGTCTGATAAACACCAAAAATAAAATAAAAACTGTGTAAAAAAAAACATTTTTGTCACCTTACATCACAAAAAGTACAACAGCAAGCGATCAAAAAGGCTTATGACCCCCAAAATAGTACCAATCAAACCGTCACCTCATCCCGCAAAAAATGATACCCTATTTAAGACAATCTCCCAAAAAATATAAAAGCTATGGCTCTCAGACTATGGAGACACTAAAACATCATTTTTTTGGTTTCAGAAATGCTATTATTGTGTAAAACTTAAATAAATAAGAAAAAGTATACATATTAGGTATTGCCACGTCCGTAACGATCTGCTCTATAAAACTGTCTCATGACCTAACCCCTCAGATAAACGCTGTAAAAATAAATAAATATAAACTGTTCCAAAACAGCCAATTTTTTGGTCACCTTGCCCCATAAAGTGTAACAATGAATGATCAAAAAATCCTATGTACCCAAAAATGGTACCAATGAAAACCTCAACTCTTTCTGCAAAAAATGAGCCCCTGCACAAGACGATCGGCAGAAAAATAAAAAACATATGGCGTTCAGAATATGGACACACAAAAACATAATTTCTTTTTCAAAAATGCTTTATTATGTAAAACTGAAACAAACAAACAAAGAAAGTAGACATTTGATATAATTGCATCCGTAACAACCTGCTCTATAAAAATAGCACATGATATACCCTGTCAGATGAATCTTGTAAAAAAAAAAACTGTGCCAAATTTTTCAGTTACCTTGCCTCACAAAAAACTTAATATAGAGCAATTAAAAATCATATGTACCCCAAAATAGTACCAATTAAACTGGCACCTTATCCCCTAGTTTCCAAAATAGGGTCACTTTTTGGGAGTTTCTACTGTATGGGTGCATCAGGGGGGCTTTAAATGGGACATGGCATCTAAAACCAGTCCAGCAAAATCTGCCTTCCAAAAACCATACGGCGTTCCTTTCCTTCTGTGCTCTGGCGTGCGCCCTTACATCAGTTTACGACCACATGTGGGGTCTTTCTGTAAACCGCAGAATCAGGGTAATAAATATTGAGTTTTGTTTGGCTGTTAACCCTCAATGTGTTAAAAAATGTAATAAAATGGAAAATCTGCCAAAAAAGTGAAATTTTTAAATTTCATCTCCATTTTCCTTTAATTCTTGTGGAACACCTAAAGGGTTAACAAAGTTTGTAAAATCAGTTTTGAGTAACTTGAGGGGTGTAGTTTCTACAATGGGGTCATTTGTTGGGGGTTTCCACTATGTAAGCCCCACAAAGTGACTTCAGACCTGAACTGGTACTTAAAAAGTGGGTTTTGGAAATTTTCTTAAAGATTTTAAGAATTTCTTCTAAACTTCTAAGCCTTCTAACGTCCTAAAAAAATAAAATGACATTTCCAAAATGATGCCAACATAAAGTAGACATATGGGAAATGTTAAGTAATAAATATTTTATTAGGTATGACTTTCTGTTTTAGAAGCAGAGAAATTTTGAAAATTGAGAATTTTTCAAAATGTTTGGTAAATTTGGGATTTTTTCATAAATAAAGGTGAAATATATTGACTCAAATTTATGACTATCATGAAGTACAATATGTCACGAGAAAACAATCTCAGAATGGCTTGGATAAATAAAAGTGTTCCAAAGCAATTACCACATAAAGTGACGCATGTCAGATTTGTAAATTTTGACCTGGACACTGGGGCATCAATGACCCTTGGTCATGAAAGGGTTAAGGCCTGCAATTATTCTACCTAGAGGTGAGCAATCCACTCCTATAGATCGCTCTTCCAGGGTGACCAATGTCTAAACTGCATGCAGCCGAGTATTTAAGGAATTATCACGTTTATGAAAGACAAAGGATTAGCACGATAGTCGTTACCTGAGGACTTATTAGGCACCTTTGTACTAGGTGTAGGAGATAGCAAGAAGCATTCACACCTCCAGTTCAAATCCTGAGGACAGTTAGGCCAACTGTCAAAACAACATTGGAATAGAAATTTCAGGATTCAGAAAAGCACCTTTAAACAAGGATTAGGATCAGGCCGGAGTTGTTACCAGTGTAAGACTTTCGTTATTACCAGCCTAGTCTGAGCAGTAGTTTTCTTATGTATTACAAGAGCCTGTACTTCATTGAGGATTTGCATTTCCCTTTCCCCATATGTATGGGAGATTGTGCTTAATGGCGGATTGTATCAAGAGACTGTCTTAATGCTTTGGATGTACTGTTATCAGAAGTCATCTTCAGTAAAGTTGCACCTTGAATTTCATCCTGCTTGCCTCAGTCTCAAGTTCCTCTATTGACACTACAGTAAATGGTTGTACCTCCATACAAAAGGTACTGGCGTCACGACTACAAGGGACCTTGCCACTGGCACATTAATACAGACCACCAAGGGCACCTCAAACCACCATCTGGCCAGTGTCCCTTACACCAGAGTGTGCCCCAGAGAATCCTTGTGCCGTTCTCCTTTTCACTTATGCGAGCCTGCCCAGGGACGACGTAACCGTGAGTAACCAGAACAGTTTTTACTTCGGCCCACCTATTGCCCACACCGTGACCTCACACATAATTCCCCTGCAAGATCTGGCATACCGCATATGGACACTATAATGTTCCAGCATTGCTGCCATCTGAACGTGAACTTTTACCACTTCAATCTAGACTGAGTAACATGAGAACAATAGTGAAGGATGTTTTCTTCTCAGAACCAGGAATGACCATTCTGGAGATTTGTAGTTACTGAGATAATGAATTGTCTGTGCAATTTGTAAATATCCTCATACTATCTGTATCAGGGCAAGAGCATGCCAGTAAAGGAGCAGGCACGCAGTGACAATACCAAAATCCTTGAGGTTTTCCAGTAAGTCCAGGGTATAATTGGCAACATACGATCTGCTGATTGACTCACAGGTCAACAGTTAGATGGATATTTGTGAATTTTGATTATCGCTGTTCATACTTGATTCAAGCTCTACATTTTCACATTTACAGAATTTAGATTTTGTAACAATTGCATCATGCTGTATGACAGACATTACACTAACAAGAAACAAGTCGAAGACATAAGCAGATTTAAGTATTTGAAAACCTTCTGGATTAAACCACTTTTGAAAACTGGAACAAATTGAGGTCAGTGGGTAATAAACCCCCAAAAAACTACAGAAAGCAGTGTGCACAGGCCATTGACAAAATTATTAAAATTATATTTATTTTTTTATAAACACTTTATTAGTCATCCAACAATACACGTTATATAAAAATATAATTATTAACATTTATCATCATATTTTTCTTTACCCCCCCCCCCACCCCCGCGATGCGTCTTCCTTCACCACCACTCCTCGGTTCTAGGACCGAGGAGTATGGTGACGAGTGAGGATCGGAAGTTCTATGAATTCCAGTCTCCCCAAATTCTAATCCATATTTCTCTGTATTTCTCTGCTTATACAAAATATATTCATATCTCTTAGTAGTATTCACCAGATGTAACCATGTATTCATAGTGGGACTCTTTCGCGAAAACCAAGAGCGTGCTATCAAAAGACGTGCCAAAAACATTATCTTGAATAAAATATATATTTTTATGTTGCTGACAGCTCACCTTAGCCAGCTCACCCATTACCCAACATTCAGCGGAAAAAGGAATCCGCACCTTCAGTTTTCCCTCAATGTATTTATGAATAGCCACCCAATAATGTTTCAGCTTTGGACAGGACCAAAACATATGCAGATAGTCCGCTTCAGGGACATCGCACCTAGGACAGTTAGAGTCTTTCCTAATCCCACATCTATTAAGCCATAGAGGTGTAACATAAAGTCTATGTAGAATATTAAACTGCACCACCACGTGATTAAAATTATGTGAGACCAATTTTAAATTCAGAGTTACCTTCTCCTGGTCATCCAAATAAATCATTGGACACTCATTTTTTTCAAGTCCTCTGACCAGGAGAGGAAACACCTCCAAATCGAGTTATTAATACATTTTTATAAAGGTGGGAAATCTTCATCTTCTGGTCCAAATTCCCTATCCACTCATTAAATTGTGTTGAAGTGTATTTTTGAACCCTATTTTTTTCCTGTATACTCAAAAGTGCCGATCTTAACTGTAAATACCGAAACCATAATAATTTCGGTGCTTTTTCTCTCTGTGATAATTCTACAAAAGAAATAATATCTCCATTACTTACTACCTGTGTCAAATATATAATATTACTTTTTTGCCAGTATTGTTCCTTAGCTAGTGCATCTAAAGTTTTGAAATGCTGATTATACCATAAAGGAGTGCATCCTAGTGAGCCTTTCACTCCACACCATAGTCTAATAGCCTGCCATGACTTCACAAAAAGATTCCTGGCTAATCTAAATTCCCTATCGGTTATTGGTCAATTGATCAGACTCCAGAAGGGTAAAAAAATTATCATATGAAGATCTGTTAACTAAGTCCTTCCCATTCACGGAGAAAACAAAACTGTGCAGCTAAGAAATATCCCTTGAAGCAGGGGAGGTTAACTCCTCCACTCCCCAGGGGCTTATACCAATGCTCTAACTTGAGTCTAACCCGTTTCCTCCCCCAGAGTAGATCATTAATAATTCTTTCAATCACCTTAAAATACCTATCCGAGATCCAAACTGGAGAATTCCTAAAGAGATAGAGTAACTGAGGGAGAATCACCATTTTAACTAAAGATATTCTATCAGCCTGATTAAGGTGTTAAATTTGTTGTTGGGGGAGGAGCTTTTGTGGGAGTGTGTGTATATATAGCAACATAGTATTAGGGCTCTTTCACACTTGCGTTATTGTCTTCCGGCATAGAGTTCCGTCGTCGGGACTCTATGCCGGAAGAATACTGATCAGGATTATCCTAATGCATTCTGAATGGAGAGTAATCCGTTCAGGATGCATCAGGATGTCTTCAGTTCCGGTACGGAACGTTTTTTGGCCGGAGAAAATACCGCAGCATGCTGCGCTTTTTGCTCCGGCCAAAAATCCTGAACACTTGCCGCAAGGCCGGATCCGGGATCAATGCCCATTGAAAGGCATTGATCCGGATCCGGCCTTAAGCTAAACGTCGTTTCGGCGCATTGCCGGACCCAACATTTAGCTTTTTCTGAATGGTTACCATGGCTGCCGGGACGCTAAAGTCCTGACAGCCATGGTAAGTGTAGCGGGGAGCAGGGGAGCAGCATACTTACCGTCCGTGCGGCTCCCCGGGCGCTCCAGAGTGACGTCAGGGCGCCCCAAGCGCATGGATCATGTGATCACATGGATCACGTCATCCATGCGCATGGGGCGCTCTGACGTCATTCTGGAGCGCCCGGGGAGCCGCACGGACTGTAAGTATACCGCTCCCCTGCTCCCCGCTCCTACTATGGCAACCAGGACTTTAATAGCGTCCTGGGTGCCATAGTAACACTGAAAGCATTTGGAAGACGGTTCCGTCTTCAAATGCTTTCAGTACACTTGCGTTGTTACGGATCCGGCAGGCACCTCCGGCAACGGAAGTGCATGCCGGATCCCAACAACGCAAGTGTGAAAGAGGCCTTAGCTTGCCTAATTATAGCTTGCAGCATTCTCCAAGTGAAGCATTTATAAGTGCATTGGAGATACTCAGGAGGTTATCTGGAGGGGGATAGAATCTAAAAAAGTAAGATTTGTTTGTTTAAAATCTTTCCCCTCTTTAAAATGGCAGACCTGGTTCTGTGCAGGAATTGTTGTGCTTTTATTTCAGGTTCCACTCTTCGGATGTTTGGATGCTGTCTGATCTGTAGGCAGCTCTCCATAATGCAGCAGGAAATTGCATTTTTGAAATCTGAGATTTATAAATTAACTGTTAAACTCAGGCTGGGAATGTTGTAATGCCACTGCCACAGAAGCCCCCTAGAAATTGAAGATGGGTTACTGCAGGTTCTGGTAGACTTAGAGTTGTAGATAGAAAACATGTCCCTAAGCCTGTGCCTCTACATAATTCATTTGCAGCACTTTCAGAGTGCAAGAGCAACATGGAGGATGGCTCAGGCACAGTGGGTGAGGAACAATCCTCTCCCATGCCTAAAGTATGCAAGACTGCAGCCAAAGACAAAAAGGAGAAGGTGAGGACTGATAGAATCGCCCACCAACAGCTGCTTACTATCATAAGAGGTGTGAAGTTTGAGGAAAATGGTTTTATGGGATGTCTCCCTGGTGCTACCGCTAGCAAGGACAGATGACGTATCCTTAATATTGTTAGGCAAGCAAAGCAGGAAAGGGAGGTGGATGTTATTGTCCATCTCGGGACAAATGATCTGGCTTGCAATGAGGTTTCAAAGGTGAGGGAAGCTTTTCACACATTGGTAATGATATACGGGAGGTTGCATCGACTGTTTCATTCTCTGCAGTTTTGCCTGTGCATAACCTTCAGCATGACAGGCAGATGCGCATTAAGGAATTCAATGTATGGCTTGGTGAATGGTGTCTGAACCAAGGGTTTGGCTTTGTGTCTCATGTTAGCTCTCGTTGGAATGGAAAAGAACTGTACAAGAAAGATGGTCTGCAGCTTTCTCTTAAGGGAACGAATGTCCTCAGTGAACAGTTCAAAGTATTTGCTAAGGAGCATTTAAACTAGGAAAGGGGGGCAAAAGAGTGATAATCCAGCAGTCTAACTGCCCCCCGGAACAATGCCAGAAGATGCCAGTAGCACATAGGTTAAGAAATGACAAGCTCAGAGTCTTGTCTACAAATGCTCACAGTTTAGAGAATAAGATCAATGAACTTGAGTCTACAATGGCATCTGAGAATATAGATTTAGTGGCTGTTACTGAGACATGGTTTAATGGGAGTAATGACTAGGATATAACAATACCAGGGTTCTCTCTATATAGGAAAGACAGGGAAGGTATGAAAGGAGGAGGGGCCCTGTATGTGAAAGATAGCATAAAATCAAATTTAATACAAGTTAGTGAGACCAATTTAGAGTCAGTTTGGGTTACGTTGCAGCTTGATAATCATAAGGTAACTTGTGTAGCTGTGATATATAGACCACCTGGCCAAGTCAAAGAATTAGATAATCTACTAGTTGAGGAAATAGCTAAAATGACATTGAAAGGGGAAGTTATCATTATGGGAGACTTTAATCTATCTGATGTAAACTGGAAAACCAAAATAGCTAGTTCTGCCAGGAGTATAGATATTCTAAATTCCCTACTGGGATTATCTCTACAGCAAGTAGTTGAGGAGCCAACCCGGAAGGAGGCTATTTTAGATTTAGTATTTACAAATGGGAATTTGGTATCTGATATACTGTAGGGAAAATCTTGGGATCTAGCGATCACCAGTCAGTGTGGTTTACTCTAAGTACAGTGACTGAGTCACACCACACAAAAACAAAAGTTTTAGATTTTTGAAAAACTGACTTTCCTAAAATTAGATTAGCGGTATATGAGTCCCTATCAGATTGGAACAGTTTCAATGGAGTCCAGGAGAAATGGGACTACTTAAAAGTGGCACTATTGAAGGCAACAGATAATTGCATTAGGCTAGTCAGTAAAAGCAAAAAAAGGAAGAGACCACTGTGGTACTCAGCAGAAGTGGCCAAAATCATTCAAAACAAAAGATAGCATTCAGTAATTATCAAAATCATTCAAAACAAAAAGATAGCATTTAGTAATTATAAAAAAAAAAAAAAAGAGGATGACAGGGAAATGTATAAGATTAGGCAGATAGAGGCCAAGCAAGTTATAAGAGCTTCTAAAGCACAGGCAGAAGAGAAATAAGCTCAGTCAGTGAAAAAAGGTGATAAGACATTGTTCAAATACATAAATGAAAAAAGGAAACTAAAACAAGGAATTACTAAATTAATAACAAAAGAAGGAAGGTATATGGAAGAAGATAAAGAACTAGCTGACTGCCTCAATGAATACTTCTGTTCAGTTTTTACAAAGGAAAATGAAGGAAAAGGACCTCAGTTAGGGAGGAAGACTAATGAATCTTTTGATGCATGTGTCTTTACAAAGGAAGAGGTTCGAAGTCAGCTGTCTAAAATTAATACGAATAAGTCACAGGGGCCTGATGGGATACACCCAAAGCTATTAAAAGAGCTTAGCGGTGAACTAGCAAAACCATTAACAGATTTATTTAACCAATCACTGGTAACAGGAGTCGTCCCAAAAGATTGAAAATTAGCAAATGTTGTGCCCATTCACAAGAAAGGTAGTAGGGAGGAATCGGGCAACTATAGGCCAGTAAGCCTGACATCAATAGTGGGGAAATTAATGGAAACCATACTTAAGGAGAGGATTGTGGAACATCTAAAATCTCATGGATTGAAAGATGAAAAACAGTATGGGTTTACTTCAGGGAGATTATGTCTAATCAAACAAACTAATCTTATTGATTTTTTTGATTGGGTGACTAAAATAATAGATGGCGGAGGTGCAGTAGACTAGACTTTAGTAAGGCTTTTGATACTGTCCCACATAGAAGGCTTATCAAAAAATTGCAGTCTTTGAGCTTGGACTCCCATATTGTTGAATGGATTAGGCAGTGGCTAACGGACAGATAAAAGAGGGTTGTAGTCAATGGAGTATATTCAGACCATGGTCTTGTTACCAGTGGGGTACCTCAGGGACCTGTTCTGGGACCCATATTGTTTAATATCTTTTTCAGCGAAATTGCAGAAGGCCTCGATGGTAAGGTGTGTCTTTTTGGACATGTTCCTGGAGGGATACACCAAATGGAAAAGGATTTAGGAAAACTAGAGGAATGGTCAAAAATCTGGCAACTAAAATTTAATGTTGATAAGTGCAAGATAATGCACCTGGGGAGTAAAAACCCAAGAGCAGAATATAAAATCAGTGATACAGTCCTAACCTCAGTATCTGAGGAAAGGGATTTAGGGGTCATTATTTCAGAAGACTTAAAGGTAGGCAGACAATGTCATAGAGCAGCAGGAAATGCTAGCACAATGCTTGGGTGTATAGGGAGAGGCATTACCTTTAGATATAGGAGTCCTTATTGGAATTTTCGCATGAATCGCATGGCCATGCTCTAAGGACTTCTGCGAGTGAATATTTCAATAAGGACACCTATATCTAAATGTCCTCTGTAGAGATCATCTTTATGACACTTGGAGTATACAGCATAATAGTTGCGGTCTGATACAACGCCCGGATCAACTCCATTGCGAAATACAAACCATCGAAAATTTGTAAAATCGAAAAAATCTCGCAACCGACAAACAACTTGAATTACACCAAGAGCACAGAGCACTTACACGTGGGACGCCACAGTAACAAGAGCCAGCTCGAAACAGTGAGTAGCCATCTAACAAACTGTATCATATGTCGGAATACTACAGAGAGACTATCCATACGCTATAACACTACTATATGCGTTTTTTACAATCTCACACTACTACCCATGCGTTTTATTCCATGCACCTTTTTTTCATCCCTTTTTTTCATCATTTTAAGATTGAGTAAAAGCCATAACATATTGAAAGCTACCTCAGGAAGACATCAATACTTGGACTTACAATTCCATTGACTGTGTATCCAGTTTATTTTAACATATTTCACTTTTGAGAGCTTTTAATATATCAATGTATTGTAATTTTATTGAATTTTACTGAACTGTATGACATAAATGTTATAAATAGTGTTAACTTCATTTTATAGTTGCCTCACATTATTCCCATTGTAAGAGTGCCGGTCGTTTCTTCTTTTTACTTATTTGCTTTTGAATAGGGTGATTCAAATCAGACCAGAGCACCTGACCCTGATTACAAGTAGTGAGCCGTCTGAATTTTTCTATATAAAATAGCTGTTGTTAAATGTTTAGTTCTAGTATTGTGGAATAACTGTTTAGAAAGCCGGAATTGCTAAGCATTATCCTAAAATCAAAGTAACTGGTATGTTGATGGCATCATCTCTATTTAAAGCATGTCAATTAAAAGAAAATGACCGAAAATGTCTAATTTGCCAGAATATGTTAAACTATTGTTTCTCTATTCCCATTGAAAGACAAAATAATGGCTTATCTCACGCTGACAACCCGTGCCACAGGTGCCCCCTCTAGAAAAGCAACATCTGCGTCATTTTTTGTTGGTTGATTCCTAACCATCTACAGTAGTTATGTGGGGATTGGGAGCATAGCCAAGCTGAGGTTAATGAAGCAGGCTGACGCCAGGGCCTCATCTATCTTTGGCTTTTTACTAATCAGCCAGATGGTATTGAGGTTTGCCTGCGGATGAAGAAGGGGTTAATTCTTACAGTACGGGAAGAAGAGCGGTTGTCATGGGCAGAGTTTATAGAATACCGCTCTGTGGGGATAGAGTCGATGTGAGAACCGTTCTTATTCTGCAAAGAAAAATGTGGGATCTGGAAAATGCTGGATCTCCATAGAAACAAAGGAGACATCATTGACAACTGCAGCATACCATGAGCAATAGTCAATGGTAAGTAGGATTATAAATAAGCCACGGGCTAAAGGGTCAAATGATGGACAATTTATGAACAGAGGAGTGAGTATACAGTCATTATGAAGTGGGAGGATAGATACCTTGTGTCATTGCTTCCATCCCTACAAATGTAGACTGCAGCTATTATTATTACAAAGGGAGGCATTTCCATTGCATTGTGCAAAAAACAAAGTTAGAGCAGAACCTCTAAACAATATGAAAAAAGGGTATGGGGGGGGGGGGTCAGGGGCACGTGGCGCTACCATGGCTGCAATGTAAAAGCAAACAAGGACTACAAGTAGCAGGACACGTTGCCTTTAAAGGGGTTATCCTGGAAATAATATTGATGACCTATCCTCAGGATAGGTCATCAATATCTGATAGGCGGGGGTCCGACACCCAGCATCCCTGCTGATTAGCTCTATGAGAAGACGGCGCACGCAGTGTACACGTGCCTTCTCCCGTATCTCTTCCTCCTCTGCTGCCGCTGTCTCCTCATACAGCTGATTGGCGGGGGTCCCAGGTGTCGGACCCCCATCGATCTGATATTGATGACCTATCCTGAGGATAGGCCAGCAATATTAAAGGGAACCTGTCACCATGAAACTGAGAATTAATCTGCATCATTGTCACGGCGGATAGGATACAAGATACACAGAATGTCAACAAACAAGTGTCTAGGCAAGAAGCTGGGGGTCAAGGTCACCTCCTGACAAATCCCTACCAGCTCTCCCTAGACTTCTATGCCCACGTTCAGACCCTGAAGGTGGGAATGAGCGTGTCCTCATGCCTAGGCTGAAGATTCCCTAAAATTCCTAAGATGGTGAAAGGGGGAAAGAGGCAGCCTGCTCCCTCAGACCTGGAGGGGGCAGGCATCTCTCTAACAGCCTAGACAGACAACCACAAGATAAGCAAAACCAACTTATCTTTCTGAGCAGGAACAGCAAATCCTTCCTTCCTTCCTCTGAGCCAGACAAAAGCTATAACCCGCACAGGACACTGGGAGTGGGCGTAATTTAAACTCAAACCAACGACCCCACCCAGTGCACCTGAAGGGAGGCGGATATAGCTCAACTCCAAAACAAAAACAAAAGGCTACACACGTGCTGCTAACCTGGCAGACCTCCGCACATAGCCTGAGCAGGGCATGACAGCACCCCCCCTTCTACGGGTGACCTCCGGACACCCAGGCCCAACTTTATCCGGGTGGGATCTGTGAAAAGCCCTCACCAGTCGGCTGGCACTAACATCCACAGCCGGAACCCACATCCTCTCCTCAGGGCCATATACCCTCCAGTGTACCAGGTACTGAAGGGAACCCCCGAAGAACTCTTGAGTCGAGAACCCTGGAGATCTCGAACTTTCCATCAACCAGAACAGGGGGAGGAGGCAATGGCGATGGTTCCACCGGTTTCACATATTTCTTCAGTAAAGACCTGTGGAACACATCATGGATCCTCCAAGTCTGCGGAAGATCCAGACGAAACGCTACTGGATTGACCACCGCAGATATTTTGTAAGGTCCAATAAATCTTGGACCCAGTTTCCAAGATGGTACTCTCAGTTTAATATTTTTAGTAGATAACCACACCAGATCACCCACACACAGGTCCGGACTAGCCATTCGCTTATACCTCTCACCCATCTTCTCCAAATTCACTTGGATCCTCCGCCAGATAGAAGACAAGGCAGAAGAAAATCTCTCCTCCTCTGCATCCCAGAGGAACTAGTCCCAGAAAATGTACCAAACTGAGGATGAAAACCGTATGCGCCAAAAAATGGCGACTTACCCGTGGACTCCTGCCTACAGTTATTCAAAGCAAACTCTGCTAGGGACAAGAATGAGGACCAGTCCTCCTGATTCTCAGCCACAAAGCACCTCAAGTAGGTCTCCAGGTTTTGATTAGTACGCTCTGTCTGCCCATTCGACTAAGGATGAAAAGCTGAAGAGAACGAAAGTTTAATGCCAAGCCGAGAGCAGAACGCCCTCCAAAACCTGGAGACAAACTGCGTGCCCCTATTGGAAACCACATCCGAGGGAATGCCATGCAATTTCACGATATTATCAACAAAAATCTGAGCAAGAGTCTTGGCATTGGGCAGACTAGCTAACGATACAAAGTGAGCCATTTTACTAAAACGGTCAACAACCACTAAAATTACTGTTTTCCCGGAGGAACTCGGCAGATCCGTAATAAAGTCCATAGACAAGTGCGTCCAAGGACGAGACGGAATAGACAAAGCAAGAAGTGAACCAGCAGGTCGAGTATGAGCAACCTTTGACCGTGCACAGGTTTCACAGGCTGCTACGTAATCCTCAACACTCTTACGTAACCCGGGCCACCAGAACCTCCGGGACACAAGATCAAAGGTGGACTTACCACCAGGATGTCCAGCAAGGACAGTATCATGATGTTCCTTGAATACCTTGTATCACAGTCCATCAGGAACAAACAACCTCCCTAGGGGAAAAGAACCAGGAGCCCCCTCCTGGGCTCCCAACACCTCCATCTCCAATTCGGGATACAGAGCGGAGACCACCACCCCATCAGCCAAAATCGGAGCAGGATCCTCTGAATCACATCCCCCAGGAAAACTGTGAGACAACGCATCTGCCTTGAAGTTTTTAACCCCCGGGCGAAAAGTAACCACAAAATTGAACCTGGTAAAGAACCATCTGGCCTGTCTAGGATTCAGACGCTTGGCAGATTGCAGGTAAGCCAAATTCTTATGATCCGTATATACTGTAACGGGATGAGACGCCCCCTCCAACCAGTGACGCCATTCCTCAAAGGCCAATTTGATAGCCAGCAATTCCCTATCTCCTACATCATAATTCCTCTCGGCGACCAAGAGCTTCTTGGAAAAAAAAGCACACGGAACCCATTTGCCAGGAGATGAACCCTGCGACAGCACTGCTCCAACCCCCACTTCTGATGCATCAACCTCCACCACGAATGGCTGAGACACATCGGGCTGCCCCAGAATGGGAGCAGACGCAAAACATTCCTTAATAGCCGAAAAGGCCTGCAATGCCTCATGCGACCAGACAGAGACGTCGGCGCCCTTCTTAGTCAGTCAGAGGTTTTACAATAGTAGAATAGTTCAAGAAAAATTTTCTATAATAATTAGTAAACCCCAAAAACCGCATCAAAGCTTTTTGATTCTCCGGTCGGTCCCATTCAAGAACCGCCCAGACCTTTTCGAGGTCCATACGAAAACCAGAGTCAGAAAGCAAATATCCCAGAAGCGGAAGCTCCTGCACAGAAAACACACATTTCTCCAATTTGGCATATAATTTATTCTCCCGAAGGATTGTCAAAACCTGTCTCACGTGATCCTAATGGGTCTTCAGATCAGGAGAGTAAATTAGAACGTCATCCAAGTAAAGTACCACGAACCTCCCCACAAAATGATGGAAAATGTCATTGACGAATCGCTGAAATACCGCTGGCGCGTTAGTTAACCCAAAAGGCATAACCAGATTCTCGAAATGACCCTCGTGCGTGTTGAAGGCCGTTTTCCACTCATCCCCTTCCTTGATTCTGATCAGATTGTAGGCCCCTCTTAAATCCAACTTGGAGAACACCTTGGCTCCAACAATCTGATCAAAAAGATCAGAGATCAAAAGAAGGGGATACGGATCACGGACCGTAATACGGTTCAATTTCCGGAAATCCAAACAAGTTCTCAGCGATCCATCCTTTTTCTTTACAAAGAATAAGTCCACTGCCACCGGAGACTTAGATGGTCTAATATGACCTTTTGCCAAACTCTCGGCAATATACTTCCGCATGACCTCTCTTTCAGGTTGAGAAAGATTGTAAAGCCGAGACTTTGGCAACTTAGCCCCTGGGATGAGATTAACTGGACAATCATAGTCACGATGAGGAGCCCTGAGCCCCACCCTCCGAAAAGACATCCGCTAGTAGCTATAGCCTGTAAAATTATTACACTTCAGAAATACACCCAGACCCCTCTTGAACTATTTTAGTGAACTCACCATCACCACCTCCTCAGGCAGAGAGTTCCATAGTCTCAGTGCTCTTACCGTAAAGAAACCTCTTCTATGTTTGTGTACAATGGCTGCACACCATTATACATACAAACAATAGAGCTAAGAAATGGGGATCATTCTAAATAAAAGTGGTACAATACAGACTATAAATGAGTCAATAGAAGCTCTTAGCGCACATATTTGATCAAACGTGTGTCGGGGCTATCTACCAGGCGTCAAGGTGGCTTCCGCAGATGGGTCCCTAACACTAGTATACTGCCTCTCTTTGGACTTACCTAAGCCTACAATATTCAGGGTAGTGTAGGAACCAGCTACATAAGTACTCTGCTCAGAAGCCCCAGGTAGATGGGCATGTTTAGTCTAAAAGAAGCGCTACCCTCAATTAATACTACAAGAAAATTTAGACTAGAACCTTCTGGATCACAGGTGCATATCCATGAAGCAAACACGATTATATAAAATGGCTGCACATCATTATAAATACAAACAATATGATATATTTATGCATAGTTATTAGATCTCCCCTCAGTCGTCTTTTTTCTAAAGTGAATAACCCTAATGTTGACAATCTTTCAGGGTACTGTAGTTGCCCCATTCCAGTTATTACTTTAGTTGCCTCCTCTGAACCCTTTCCAGCTCTGCTATGTCTGCCTTGTTCACAGGAGCCCAGAACTGTACACAGTACTCCATGTGGGGTCTGACTAGTGATTTGTAAAGTGGTAGGACTATGTTCTCATCACGGGCATCTATGCCCTTTTGATGCAACCCATTATCTTATTGGCCTTGGCAGCAGCTGCCTGACACTGGTATCTGCAGCTTAGTTTGCTGTTTGCTAAAATTCCTTGGTCCTTTTCCATGTCAGTGTTACCCAGTGTTTTACCATTTAGTATGTACGGGTGACTTGAATTATTCCTTCCCATGTGCATAACTTTACATTTGTCAGTGTTGTGTAAATAAATTATATAAAACACTGAACAGCATGTTTTTTGTATCTATTTAATGGCACTGGTATATTGGTATATTGTCTTTTTGCTTAGGAAAAAACTTCTGCGGAAGACAAAGCCTCGCTGGGTGTATTTCTTGCCTGAGTAAAATGCATTAATGGTGTATATACTGATGTCGATTAGACTTTTGTGTCTAGAACAGGGTTACATTTCTGTCCGGTATTGCAGTTCTAGTCTATTTTTCACTCGATATGACATTATTGAAAATGATTCCAAGGCTGGATGATTAGTTTGTTCAGAAGAGTTATTTTGCCAGTTTGCTAAGCCCATTAAAGCCCTTCCTTTCCATCTGCTCCTCACACCTTCTCACTGCCTACTTACATGCCGTGCACAGCTCTGCCATTTCTCCAATACAGCATGAAAAGAATAATCTCTTACAAACACATATTATTATTATTTTCCGACACGCATCTATACTACAGTATATATACATAAGGCTGTTACTAGGTCTACTGGAGGGTATACTGTTTCCTTCATTCACACACGTGGGCTTTCTTTTCCAGCAGTAACAACAGTTACTATACTATTGAGGTGTCACTATGGATTTCATTAGAGGAAAAGACATGTGCAGGGTTTCCAGTGCATACATTATATGCTTGCTTCACTTTTTATCATGTAAAGGGTCATCAATATCAGATCATCAGGGGTCTGACATCGAGCACCCCTATGTCCCCATTAGGACTGAGGACATGAGCCTGCTGTGTGGCTTGTTCCTGCCTTGATTAGGCTTTATTGACAAGTCTCACCCTGTACGCAAATAAGTAGAGACTTGCCAATGAAGCTGAGCAGGGCAGGGAGATGTTTCCGAGCTCGGACTCTGAAAATGGACTCTCAAATTTCACAAAGAGGATGCAGTTCTTTAAACTGCTGACCGGACCCCTACCAATCAGATATTGATACTCTATACTAAGAAGAGGTCACCATTATTTTACTCCTAGAAAACCCAAAATGCCATAAGAAAATGGAAGCTCTGATTTTACTATAAAATGTCATAAGTTAGGACCCATCCTAATTGCTTAATATTCATTCAAAGGCTAAGTACACCATCGGGGCAATTTTTTTTATGATTACATTTTCCTCATTTCAAATTGTTCTTTATTAAAAATATTCAGCCACTCTGAATGTGTGAATCGCACTTTCATTTTGTGTTGGTCATCTAATAACCCTTATCTGTAAATTACTAAAAGGTCATAAACACTTACTTAAGCCACATTCTTATCAGTAAGATAAGAACTGATCTATAATGAGTGTGAAGAAGGTCAGAGATCAGAGAAGGAGCCGTCAGCTGAGATGCCTGACAGAATAGAGTGAAGACAGACAGAATTCTACTAAAGAATCTGAAGACTGTACAGAGAAAAGTGCTTAAAAGGTTTTAATAAAGACCAATTACAAAAAGATTGTCTCTCAAAATGACAATGCAATAATAAAAAAATGCCCCCGAAGGTGTACATAGCCTTTAATAAAATGACTATTATCTGTTAGGCTTAACCTTTACCATTACATGTGTAACTTTTATTTACCATATTCAAATAAAGTTTTCTTTTTCTTTTAAACTATTTGGGTGGTTCTTGACTTTGTATGTTTTAATTTGTCAAATATTCTGTTATTGTTCAATGATACGTATAGTATTTTGCATATACACAGTGCAACAGGTAGAGTAACGTATGAAGCATCAACATACCGTAAAGTACTGACCTTATTGTGTAGCATGGAAAATGGTTCATGATGGGTGATTGCAGACTCTTGCTGGAAAATACCTGCCTTCAAAAGTGTATTTATGACATGATCGACAAAATTTGGCTGATCTTTTACTGTTGTGCTCAAGGATCAGGGAGTTAGCTATTTTGAAAACTGGCTCCCTGGTCAGCCAGTTTAGTCTGACATCTTGTAGGTGGGATTGTTTCTACGAACAATCCCATGGATGGCTGATCAGGCAGCAGGTGGGTCCAACTGAAGGTTTGGCTCATATGGGCTTTAGAATTGGATTAAAGATGTTCATCTGATGCTGCATTCAAAAACAAGTCTGCAGATCTGTGCTGGGACAGATGGGGAAGACATATGCCCCACACAGGTGATCTCCATTATCTGGAATGTCCAAGGCAAAGCCCCTGCAGGATTCGGAGCATCCACTTTTTGAGCCATGCAAGCCTTCCATGTATGTATGGGCCACTTGACTTGTGAAGAAGTTTAATGGAGAGATCTGGTGACCGGTTTGTTCAGCATGTATGCAACTTATATGGCAGCCATTTGGAGGGAACAAAATGTCAACTTTGAGGGGTTGGCAAAGCTATGGTCATCTTGTAAAGATCCTTTAGGCACGAAAGATTGGAATCTAAACCACCAGTGGCCACATTAGGAGTGTTGGGCTACAATCATGAGGGTTGTAGTCAATTTGAATCAGAAAAATATAGCCATACATAGTCTCAAAGATATGTCAGTGGTAGGGTAAATTACATTAAAGACTAGTTTGGAACTTTATGATCCAAATAGTTTGAATATCAACCATTTGATTGCATAGACAGATTGTAATTCTGTCGTCCATAGCAAGTGCCACCGTGCCTGACTACTATCTTGAAATGTGATGAAATGGGATGATGAGACTTGCAAATTTACATTAAGTGGTGGATAAATTGGAAAATCTAACAGACCTATATTGTAATAGGTAGGACAAGTACAGATAAAGAGCGCAATCAGTTATCCCAAGGTAGACATCTATAAAGCCAGGCTATGTTTAACATAATGAAAAACAGAATTTGTGCACACAAGCATATGGTGAGTACCATGGATCAAGAGAAGGAAAAATCACCCTGGGAACATAAATAATGTGAAGCATGAAGAGAACATAATGTAACACAAGCCAGCATTATATGCAAGAGCAGAGCCAGTAAATCACTAATGGCATATTGCGCAGACACCAGTATTTACTAGTGCATACTGCACAGTTCTGACAAATGAATATTTTACATTAGCAAAGCTTCCCATTAAAGCTTCAAGTCTTAAATGGCTTAAATGTGTCAAGACAGTCCTAAAGTACTTAAAGGACAACTATCGGCTACCAGCATCTAAGGTCTCTATTGCAAGACATCGGAGCAAAATGTTTCCATACTGTTCTACACAAATAATATTACCTATTGGTCATATTGAGCATATGCCCCAAGCAATCCCACAACGGGGACAGTCAAAATAAGGTGGACCACATTGTTAAGGAAACAACTGTGAATCTGCTGCACTACTAATCAGATTTCACTTGGGGCTATTCCTAAGGGCATTATCCAAGTGTCCCCTGGTCTTCACCCTTCAACCTCTCTACAGGGATCTGGACTCTGCTGCAGGGGAACCAAAAGACCTCCACCTTCAAAAAGTAACAAAATGTTTGCGCATGTGAAAAACCCAATTTTGCGACTTTTTAAAGTCAGAATTCTGAAGTAAAGTCATGATAAATCAGGGCTGGCTACAGTATCCAGATGTTCGCTGCAATTCTATGACAGTACAAACGTGCATTTTTTATGGCGTTTTTAAACAGTTGAGTTGCATTTTTTGGATTTTTTTTTTTATTGCAGCAAGCTTTGGTTGTGGCTTTTTTAGGCATTTCCTAATTTCCTACAGACTTAGGCTACTTTCACATTTGCGGCAGAGTGATCCGGCAAGCAGTTCCGTTGCCGGAACTGACTGCCGGATCCGGCAAAACATATGCCAACTGATGGAATTAGTAAGACTGATCAGGATCCTGATCAGTCTTAAAAATGCCTGATCAGTCAAAAAAATGCATTGAAATTCCGGATCCGTCTTTCCGGTGTCATCCGGCAAAACGGATCCGGCATTTATTTTTTTCACCTTTTTTTCGGTCTGCGCATGGGCAGACCGGAAGGACGGATCCGGCATTCCGGTATATTGAATTCCGGATCCACCACTAATACATTCCTATGGAAAAAAATGTCGGATCCGGCATTCAGGCAAGTCTTCAGTTTTTATCGCCGGAGATAAAACCGTAGCATGCTGCGGTTTTATTTTTTGCCTGATCAGTCAAAATGACTGAACTGAAGACATCCTGATGCATCCTGAACGGATTGCTCTCTATTCAGCATGCATGGGGATATGCCTGATCAGTTCTTTTCCGGTATAGAGCCCCTGTGACGGAACTCTATGCCGGAAAAGAAAAACGCTAGTGTAAAAGTAGCCTTATCTATACAGAAATGAAAGTCTAAAAAAACAAAAAACATGCTTGTGTGACCAAAACAACGCTTGTAAAAACTGCAAGAATTGCATGACCAGAAAAAAGACTACATGCAAAGCCAGCCTTAAAGGGGTTGTCCGGGTTCAAAGCTGAACCTGGACATACCTCCATTTTCACCCCGGCAGCCTCCCTGACTCCGATGCTCTCCTTTGCCCTGCGCTAAATCGCGCAGGGCAAAGGCATTTTTTGGAGATCTGGTGACGTACCGGGGCTCTCCATGGGGCTGCCAGGAAGCCCGGTGATGTCACCGGCACTAATGGGCGGGATTTAGCGCTGCACTAGCCAGTAAAACGGCTAGGGCAGCGCTAAAGCCCGCCCATCAGAGTCGGTGACGTCACCGAACACACTGCCGGGTGGAAGCTTCCGCCCGGCAGTGTGTTATTGAAAACAAAAGAGACCTTGCCCTGCGCGATTTAGCGCAGGGCAAGGGAGCGCATCAGAGGATGAGATGCTCCAATGCTAGCCTCAGGGGGGCTGTCTGGGTGAAAATAAGGGTATGTCCCAGCTCTAAACCCGGACAACCCCTTTAAAGGGGTTCTACAGTACTTTCATATTAATGTTCTAACCTCAGGATAGCCCATCGATATCTAATTGTCAGGGGTCTGACACCCAGCACCCCTGAAGATCAGCTGTTCTACAGTAGCTCGGCCATTGGAACTATACAGCTCCATCTACCATACCTTTTATTAGGCGCCTGAGCTACTCCAGAAGAGCTGATCAGTGTGGGTGTAGGCTGGCGGACCTATCCTGAGCACCAACATAAAAGTACAGAAAAAAACTTTAATAGTACAAAAAGCACCAAACCCAAAAGGCACTGTCTACCTAAAATAGTGTTACTTTCACGCTTGCGTTTGTAATTCTGGTATTGAGATCCGGCAGAGGATCTCAATACCAGAATTAAACGGATCCGTTTTGACTTTACACATCAGGATGCATCCGTTCCGTTAGGATGTGGTTGTGTGAAATCAAAACGGAAAAAAAAGGATCTGTCAGTAAATACATTAAAAGTCAATGGGTGATGAATCCACTTTTTTAGGCTCCTAAAAAAACGGAACTGTCACCATTCACTTACATTGTTTTCAGTGTCGGATCCGTTTTTTCAGTTTTTATGACCGGACACAAAACCGCAGCTTGCAGCAGTTTTGTGTCTGATCACAAGTGGAATACTGGAGGGACAGAAGGCGTCCTGATTCATTCTGAACGCATCTCTTTCCATTCAGAATGCATAGGGACAAAACATTTTTTTTTTTCTGGTATTGAGAACCCCTTGCAGGATCTCAATAACGGAAAGCAACAACGCAAGTGTGAAAGTAGCCGAAGACATGATATAACATGTTTACTATTTTAACTATGTCTGAACTGGGGATATGTATCTCTGTAGCAGAAAAAAGAGCTCTGACCACTAGAAGGATAAGTGAAGAAATTTACTCAGAATTCTAGATCTTTTTAGGTCTTATATTAAGGATGGACATGCAAAAGTGGGAATTTCAGTTTGGAAAATACATACAGGTGGAACAATGAGGTTTAACTTGTTCTACAGTCACATTTACTTTAATGTATTGCTATTCACTCCTACATCTTCTAAAAATAGAGGCAGCAATCTGGCTTTGAAGAGCCGTGTGTGTGGATTATACAATCTCTGTAATGCACAAAGAGGCTCGATATCGTTTCCATGGATATTGCTTATCAAGACAAGAGAATGGCAGAAACATAGCGTGAAGTCTACGAGCGCAACGGCAGAGCTGGATTTAAAGTGTGCCCAAACCTTCAAGTACACTGTATTAACACCTATGGTAATTGTGCTAATAATGATATTTCTAATGTACTTTAATTTTTTTATTTTACTTTTTCATGCAAAATAGGCACTTCAGGTTCACGTTTTAAAAGGCATCTGTCAACAGATTTGTACCTATGAAACTAGCTGACCTGTTAGGGTGGTTTCACACTAGCGTTAGGGATTCCGTTATAGCTTTCCGTCATACGGAAAATAACGGAATGCCCAGACAGAATGCAAAACGGAAGCCTTTAAAAGGCATTGCGTTTGCTTTCCGTCCTAATAGAAGTCTATGGGAAAGCATAACGGATCCGTCTGGGTCCCGTTATGCAAGACGATAAACAAAGTGTTATGTTAGGCATTAGCAGAGCGAGCACAAACAGGAGAGCGATGTCTTACAGTATGTGAGCTCCTGACCTGCGCTCGCTCTGCTCAGCTTAATAGCTTACATTCAGGCTATTAGCTGGGTGGAGTGAGCCCATACAGTACAGTAGCCATCTAATGCTTGGATGTGCTGGGTCCTCCAGACTGAAATACCTTTCTTTGTAGATGCTCCTCGCTCTGCCTGAAAGATGAGGGCTCAGAATGAAGGACTCCTCTCTATTAACTCCACATTCTCTAAAATGAGTTTTCTAAACCAGACAACCCACTTATGTAGTTTATAAGACAGTAGATTGCAATGATTTAAGAAACTGTAGAAACATCTTAAAGGGGTTGTCTCATCTGAGACAATGGGGGCATATTGCTAAGATATGCCCCCATTGTCTGATAGGTGCGGGTTCCACCGCTGGGACCCCTCATCTATATCGAGAACGGAGCGAGCCAAAGTGGTGGCTGGAGGACACCGGTCCGGCCACCACCAAGCTCTCTCCCCAAAGAAGTGAATGGGAGCACACCGCGCATGACCGGCCACAGCTCCTATTCACTTCTATGGGCCCAACGGTAGTAGCCAAGCCAGAGCTCGGCTATTTTCGGCGGCCCTATTTAAATAAATAGAGGGTGGCTGCACAGGCACAGTACGCCCTCCAACACTTTCAGGGCTCCGTTTAGGAGATAGGTGCGGGTCCCTAGTGATATGCCCACACTGTCTCAGATCAGACAGCCCCATTAAGGTTAAGGTGTTCCTCAGGGGCGGACATACTGCCTGTGCAGCTGGTTCAGCTGCACAGGGGTCCAGAGTATGAGGGGACCCAGCCTGGACTGGCCCACTGAAGAGATGGTGAAATCCTGTGGGCCCTAAACTAACAAATGAACTTTCTGAGTTGCCGGTAAGCTCCTCCCATTGTGTGACTGCACACAGTAGGAAAAGTAGCTGGCTGCAGTGGGGCCCCCTTCCTGAACTTCAGAGGGACTGAGAGATGATCTGCTGGTCAGGGGCTGAATAGCAGTGCTGATTCATAGGAGGGCTGGCAGGTTTTAGTGTAATCAGCACTCCTGGTCAGTAGGGCTGGATCCACAGGGTCTGATTTTTTAAAAATCGCGGCAAAAAAACACTGCATTTTGCTGCGATTTTATATAAAAAAAGGACCTTGTGGACCCAACCTTACTGACCAGGAGAGCCTACAAACTGTCACTCAAAAGCACTGACAGCCTCTCCTCCAATGAGCCAGCTCTTCTAGAAGGAAGGATGGGCTGCTGCTGTGTGTAGACCGAGCCCTGCTACTGAGGGGGGGGGGGGGGGGGGGAGCCTGAGCCTGCTACTGAGAGGAGGAGGAGCCTGAGCCTGCTACTGAGAGGGGGAGGAGCCTGAGCCTGCTGCTGTGTGTAGACCGAGCCCAGCGACTGAGAGCGGGAGGAGCCTGAGCCTGCTACTGAGAGGGGGAGGAGCCTGAGCCTGCTACTGAGAGGGGGAGGAGCCTGAGCCTGCTACTGAGAGGAGGAGGAGCCTGGCTGAGGACACAAGAACCAGCAATACAGAGACAGGAGGTGAGGAAGGGATCTATATGTAATGTAGTGTAAAAGAGTGCCTGCCCTGCATGTATGACAGTGTGTGTATGTGAGAGTGCCAGCATGTATGACAGTATGTGTATGTGAGAGTGCCTGCATGTATGACAGTGTATGTATGTGAGAGTGCCTGCATGTATGACAGTGTGTGTATGTGAGAGTGCCTGCATGTATGAAAGTGTGTGTATGTGAGAGTGCCTGCATGTATGACAGTGTGTGTATGTGAGAGTGCCTGCATGTATGACAGTGTGTGTATGTGAGAGTGCCTGCATGTATGACAGTGTGTGTATGTGAGAGTGCCTGCATGTATGACAGTGTGTGTATGTGAGAGTGCCTGCATGTATGACAGTGTGTGTATGTGAGAGTGCCTGCATGTATGACAGTGTGTGTATGTGAGAGTGCCTGCATGTATGAAAGTGTGTGTATGTGAGAGTGCCTGCATGTATGACAGTGTGTGTATGTGAGAGTGCCTGCATGTATGACAGTGTGTGTATGTGAGAGTGCCTGCTTGTATGACAGTGTGTGTATGTGAGAGTGCCTGCCCTGCATGTATGACAGTATGTGTATGTGAGAGTGCTTGCATATATGACAGTGTGTGTATGTGAGAGTGCCTGCATGTATGACAGTGTGTGTATGTGAGAGTGCCTGCTTGTATGACAGTGTGTGTATGTGAGAGTGCCTGCCCTGCATGTATGACAGTATGTGTATGTGAGAGTGCTTGCATATATGACAGTGTGTGTATGTGAGAGTGCCTGCATGTATGACAGTGTGTGTATGTGAGAGTGCCTGCATGTATGACAGTGTGTGTATGTGAGAGTGCCTGCCCTGCATGTATGACAGTATGTGTATGTGAGAGTGCTTGCATATATGACAGTGTGTGTATGTGAGAGTGCCTGCCCTGCATGTATGACAGTATGTGTATGTGAGAGTGCTTGCATATATGACAGTGTGTGTATGTGAGAGTGCTGGCATTTTCTATCATAGGACGCACGCGGCCAGTCTCCATGTTTTGTGGATCCGCAATTTGTGAACTGCAAAACACATATGGCCGTCTAAATAGTCCCTTAGGCTAGCACCACAAGGTGGCTGTGGCTTCAACACACATTGTGCAGCCAAAGCCTGAAGCAACACTACTCTACACCGCAACTAGTAAAAGTAAATGGGGCCGTGACCCGACAGTCACAAAAAATCCAACCTGCTGAATTTCTTGCGACATTGTGATTGTAAGAAACTTGAAGGTCACAATGCGACCCCATTCATTTTAACTCAATGCATTGCAGCATTGTGCTGCTGTGATCCATGGTTGCACTACACATTGTTGGCCAAAAGCCCTTATATGCTCCTTGGTCTTCCAGGATTATGCACTTATTGTATATGTTTAATTTTGTATGTGTGGTTTGGGGAGGAGGGGGGGGGGGGAGGCCCAGGCACATTCTTTGCACAGGAGCCCTCTGCTGTCTGTGTCCGCATGAACGTACAGACCGGAGAAAATGTTGACCTTTCCTTTAATGGATGAATGATTGGCTTAATGAAGCCTTCACATTGCATAGTTGTGTTTACACTTGTAGCAGTAACATTATAAATTCAGAATTTTCTACATTTGAATAGTTTCATCTAATGCCCTTAGAACGACCTCCGCAGTTATTATGACCTCAGCCACATATACCAGTAGCTGGCGTCTTGTTTCTGTAGTGCAGCTGCTCTGCGATTACGTTCAGTGTCTATTTATCTTTTACCATCACACTCTGTACATTGTGAATCTAATCTGAATGTAACAAGAACTGAAAATGACAGATTGGCTTAAGGGAGAACATGACCGGTCAGTTTAATTGTTTTGTTTTCATTTTATTTTAACTAGATGATGTAATTTAAAGGAACATTTCTTATAATGGGCTGGGAGCAAAGAAAAAGATTGTTTTAAAGGGATTCTGTCACCTGCTTTTACCATTTTAAGCTGGCACCATCGCTATGTTGACTAAAGTACCTTATTTCCAGCAGTCTTCTTTTTACTTTATTTCGTTTTGTAGTTTTGATATAAAAGCGCTTTTTATGTTATGCTAATTAGGGTCCAAGGAGCCCAGAGGGGCGTTTTTTTCACTCTCCGGAGCCCAGTGACGCCCCCCTGCAGTGCCCAGCCCGCCTTAATTTGAATTCTAAGGACGCCTCCTGATCATCAAATAACCTCCCACAGCCCCGGCAAATGGTTCCGCCCCCTCCCCACGTCATAGTCTACCTTATAGAAATGCCCCGTCCTTCTTCCTGTCTGCGGCCAGAAAACTCGCGCAGGCGCAGTACTGCCAGCGGCCTACGCCTGCACGATCATCAACCTCCTGAGGGCAACAGCCTCAAAAGTCTCACTGGGCATGCGCCGCGCCCAGTGATGTGACCTGAGCGCTGTTGCCCTTAGGACGTTGATGATCGCGCAGGCCGCTGGCAGTACTGCGCCTGCGCGAGTTTTCTGGCCGCAGACAGGAAGAAGGACGGGGCATTTCTATAAGGTAGACTATGACGTGGGGAGGGGGCGGAACCGTTTGCCAGGGCTGTGGGAGGTTATTTGATGATCAGGAGGCGTCCTTAGAATTCAAATTAAGGAGGGCTGGGCACTGCAGGGGGGCGTCACTGGGCTCCGGAGAGTGAAAAAAACGCCCCTCTGGGCTCCTTGGACCCTAATTAGCATAACATAAAAAGCGTTTTTATATCAAAACTACAAAACGAAATAAAGTAAAAAGAAGACTGCTGGAAATAAGATACTTTAGTCAACATAGCGATGGTGCCAGCTTAAAATGGTAAAAGCAGGTGACAGAATCCCTTTAAGGGAATATTCTATTTTACAAATGTATATCTACTGTATCTATCTATCTATCTATCTATCTATCTGTCTGTCTGTCTGTCTATCTATATATCTATCTATTACATACTGTATCTATTATATATCTATCTATCTATCTATCTATCTGTCTCTCTCTCTATGAGTATTATTCAGTTGTGGTAAGTCAGAGCAACTGGACTTGTTGTATTTTTGACTCTAAAGAAGTTTCACTAGTCAACTGATTGGCTTTCCCAATTAGAATGGCTTGTACAAGAATTCTCCGGGCATTAATTACTAGTGACTTGCCCCTCACTCATGGAGGTAAGATTTTCATTGTATTTGAATGACTGAAGCTATTAGGTGTGAATAAACTGCCTTGGGTGAGGTGTTAAAAAAGCATTGTAAGTGGCAGACTGAAGAAACTAGCGAAACATCTTCAAGGAAAAAAAATGCAACAAGTCCAGTTGCTCTGACTTAGACATAAGCTTGTTTTTGTTTTGTCATCTGGTTGACATCAGTTAAGCTCCACCAAAAACAATAAAATAAACTTAAACCCATTGTAGCTCAGGGCTGGAGATGAGATATGTCATCAATGTCTGAGATGTGAATATTCCTTTAACCACTTCCCAACCGTTACCAGAAGTTGGATCTTTAAAGGTTGTGACTGCTCACAAGCACAGCATGATCCATAGCCACCGGGTTTCTGCTTTTTCAAACAGCAGCCACCCAATTAATGCCAATTGTCTGCAATTGGCAATAACACCGATCACAGATAATTATAGTAACCTCTCAGATGCCATGGTCAGTTGTGACCACAACATCTGAGGTGGCTTTCCTAAGGAGCGTCGCGATCTCAGCACAAGAACTGCTTTCCTGTGCTGAGATCAGGGAAGTCATTCTTTGTTGGTGATAGACCAGAGCCTGCAGATGACAGTACTGCATTGGAATATACTAAATTTCTCATACTCTATTGTATCAAATCACATAAAGTATGTAGAAAAAGTTATCTAAACATAAATAAATAAATAATATAAAAATTCATATAATATATAATTAAAATGAAAAAAATAAAATAAAAAATAAAATAAAAAATTTAGGCACCGCCGCAAGCCAAAATGGGCAAGCTATTAAAATATAAATGTACTTATCCCATAGAGTGATTGCCGTAATGAAAAAAAAATCTGTTTTGCCATTTTTTTTATTTTTCACATCCCCAAATTTTTTTATAAAAAGTTAGCAAAAAGGCATACACACTCCAAAATAATATCAACAAAAAACTACAGCTTGCACTGAAAAAATGAGCCATCACTCAGATCCATAGTTCAAATGTAACTATAATGTTTAATTTTTTTTTAGGCGGGTGCAATCAGTTTTGATACATTTTTCACATGTGTGAAAAAAACGGAAGAATAACAATCTACATCTCCTAGCAACCATCAGTGAAAAACACTGGTTTGAACCTGGATGCCTTCGATTTTTCACACAAGCCAAATTCACTTCTATGGAGCCAGGACTGAGTTATAAATGCACAAGATAGAACATGCTGCGATTTTACTGAATGCGGAAATGATGTTTTTGCACAGACCCGTTGAAAAGAATGGGTGACACTCACTTGTGTGAAAAAGGCCCAATTGTACTGACCCAGAGAACGGAGGGCACAGGTCAGTTTTACAGCATAGGGAAGACCGTAAAAACAAAACCCATATAACTGTGTGTGCTGAATTGCATTTTGTTCCAGTTCTACCCTATTTTGATTTTTTTTTTTTTCCAGCTTCCCACTACATTGTATAAAATACTAAATGGTGCCATTAGAAAGTATAGCTTGTTCTGCAAAAAACAAGCCCTCATACTATGTGAAAGGAAAAATAAAAAAGTTAAGGCTCCGTGAGGATGGGGAGAGAAAAGCGAAAATGGCCCGGGGCTGAAAGTGTTAACTATACCAAGCGGCTAAAAATATGTTTTATATCAATGGAACAACCTCTAACACATATTGCAGGTAAAGAGAGTGATTAAAAGGAGAACAAATATTCAATTTTAGAGAAAAATATCCATGCCGGGTGAGCAGGAACAGGTGCTACTCGGTAGAGGGCTGATGATGGGTAAGAGACATCTGTTATTATTGCTTTTATAGAAAAAGGCTGGCACGTGAAGGTGTCAGGTTCTTTTTCAGTAAACCCCACTGCTTCTGACTAAATAAAATACATCATTTTCATTATTTACACTCATTTATCAATTTTTTTTACATTAGTAGACTGTGAATTTACCATATTATTTCTGCTATATATTACTCCTTTACAAGCATGCATTGCTTTTATGCAGATGATCTTCAGTATTGTTGAGCGAGCATGCTCGGCCGAATACCTGTCCGGCTCGAGCATCGCTATGCTCGGCATATGGTGGTACTCAGCCGAGTACCGCATGTGCTCAAGCGTCATGCTCGAGTCTCCTCCCCGCACCTTTCGCCTCTGCTAAGCAGCCAATAAATGTGCAGGTAAGTACTGCCATCACTGTAATGCCAGTAGCCATGTTGGCAACTGGCATTACAGTGATTGGCTGGCCGGAACGCCTCATCGGGTGCTATATAGCACCCGATGACACGGGTTCGGCTCATTGTGAGTCAGGGAGAGCTGCGCTTAGGAAGGGACAGATCGTGTAGGGAGTGTGATTGCAATATATTCAATAGAAAAATGTTTCAAAGACCCAAAAGTCCTTTTAAGGACTATTGTGTGTGGTGGCAGGCTGGCAGCAATATAATTTTGCCAGCAATTTTTTCCCCCATACTTTGCAATACTTTTTCGATAGAGGGTGTCTGCAGTGACTTGTGATATCTGTACTGCAATACCTTCTGTGTGTCAGGGCCAGATATTGGGAAAAATATTACTGACAACAAATATATATATTTTTCCCATAATTTATCCACACTTTGCCTATAAACTGTGTCTGCAGTGAATTGTCACATCTGCGCTGCAGTAGCGTGTGTGTGTGTCAGGGCCAGATATTAGGAAAAATATTAGCGAAAAACAATTATATTTTTTCCATAATTTATCCACACTTTTCCTATAAACGGTCCCTTATAACATATTTAATATGAAGAAGGCGAGCATTAAGGGACAGGGAAGTGGCCATGATGCTGATGGTGCACGCAGAGGCCGTGGCCCTAGGCTCAGTGAAACAGTGTCTGCTGCCAGAGCACAAGAAAAACAATCATCCAAGATACCTAACTTCATGTCCCAGTTTGCAGGGCGGCGCAGGACACCACTCTTGAAGTCAGCCCAGTGCGAGCAGGTGGTCGGTTGGATTGCAACAGATAGTGCTTCCAGTCGGTTAAGCACCACCCTGTCTTCCACCAAGTCCAGTCTCAGTAGCCAGGAGTCTGGTCCACACAATCCTCACCCTGATCCTTCTTCCTCCCACCATTTACAGTCTGGCCAAACAAGTGATCCCACACTCGGATATTCCGAGGAGCTCTTTGCATCGCCATTAATTGATTTGGCCCTCTCGCCAAGCACGCTTGAAGAGGGAACTGAGATCTTGTGCCCCGATTCCCAACTTCTTGAGCATCCAGAGTCACAAGAACATGACGCTAGGGAACGGAAATTAGTGTTTAATGAGGTGGATGATGATAAGACACAGTTGCCAATGACTCAACTGCAATTACTGTCTCTAGAGGTTGAGAAAGAGGATGACACACAGTTGTAAATTACTGAGGTTGTGATTAGGTCAACAAATCAGGAGGATGATCAGAGTGAGGAAGGGGAAGAGGAGATGCTGGACGACGAGGTCACTGACCCAACCTGGGAAGGTGGCAACAAGCCGAGCGAGGAGAGCAGTACAGAGGAGGAGGGATCTGCAGCACTGCAACAGGCTGAAAGAGGCAGTGGGGTGGAAAAAGGTAGAAGGCAGGCACCACCAAACAGGACCGCAACTGTTCCACGGAGCACCCCCTTGCGTAAATCCCCCTTGCCAAACGGTAGGTGTTCGGCAGTATGGCGCTTTTTTGAGGAAAGTGCGGACCACAAAAGAATAGTAGCTTGCAACCTGTGCCACACCAAAATGAGCAGGGGCGTGAACACTAGCAACCTCACCACCACCACCATCATGATCCGCCACATGGCATCAAAGCACCCTAATTGGTGGGCCGAATGCCTGGGTCCACAATCTGTGTCTGCAGGTCACACCACTACCTCCTCTTCCCCTGTGTTACGTGCTGGCCAATCCCCTGTCCAATACGCAGGCCCAGATGCCTCCCGCCCTGCACCTGGACCTTTGCAAGCACCATCAGCTACCACATCCACTTCCCTGTCCCAGCGCAGCGTCCAAATGTCATTACCCCAGGCATTTGAACGCAAGCGCAAATACCCAGCCACCCACCCACAGGCCATAGCACTAAATGCGCAGCTTTCCAAATTACTGGCACAGCCATTTAGGCTTGTGTACACTGAGGCCTGATGTCGGTGGCCGTCCCTCGTTACGCAGTCCCCAGCCGCCAGTATTTTTCAAGGTGTGCCGTGCCAGCCTTACACCAACATGTGTCCCTTAACATCACACGTGCCCTGACCAACGCAGTTACTGGGAAGGTCCACTTAACCACGGACACATGGACAAGTGCTTTCGGCCAGGGATGCTACATTTCCCTGATGGCACACTGGGTGAATGTTGATGAGGTTGGGAGTGACTCGTACCCTGGAATGGCACAGGTGCTACCGATACCAAGGATTGCGGGCAGCACCTACGTTAGTGGCTTCAACCCCTACTTCTCCTCCTCCTCCGCCTCCGAATTATCCGCGTGCAGCACCAGTCAGTCATCAGTCTGTAGCTGGAAGCAGTGTAGCACTGCAGTGTGGAAGCGGCAACAGGCCGTGCTGAAGCTTATCTGCCTAGGTGACAAACAGCACACTGCCACAGAGCTGTGGCAAGGGATAAGAGAACAGACTGAGCTGTGGCTCTCACCACTCAACCTAGAACCAGGCATGGTTGTTTCTGATAATGGCCGTAACTTGGTGGCGGCTTTGGAGCTGGGCAACCTTAGATACATTCAATGCCTTGCCCACTTATTCAACCTTGTGGTTCAGCGGTTTCTAAAAACATACCCCACTTTGCCTGAGCTACTGGTGAAGGTGCGCTGCGTGTGTGCACATTTCAGCAAGTCACTGACAGCTTCAGCCGGTCTGTCAACGCTGCAGCAGCGCTTGAAATTGCCAGCTCACCGGCTGTTGGCCAGGCTTTGTGAGCAGCAGAGGGCAGTTGTGGAATACCAGCTGCAACATGGTCATCGCCTTTCCAGTCAGCTTCCGCTATTCACAAGCGAGGAGTGGGCATGGATGTCGGACCTCTGTGAGGTTTTAAGAAACTTTGAGGAATCAACACAGATGGTGAGCGGCAATAACACTATTATCAGCGTCACCATCCCACTTCTGTGTCTTCTCAAATGCTCGCTGCTCACAATTAAGGATGACGCTGTGCATGTGGAAGAGGTGGAAATGGGGGAAGACATTACACAGGTTGATGATAGCCAGACCACCCTCAGTTCGTATTCTCAGCGCGAATTGGAGGCTGAAGAGGAGCAGGAGCAGAAGACGGTTGCCTCAGCTACAGAGGGTAGTACCCATTGAAGTTTAATTCCATCTGTTCTGTGTGGGTGGGCAGAAGAGAAGGAAGAGGATGAGGAGATTGGGAGTGATCCTCCTGATGACGACAGCAAAGTCTCGCCTGTTGGTACTCTGGCACACATGGCTGACTTCATGTTAGGCTGCCTTTCCCGCGACCCGCGCGTTATACGTATTTTAAACAACACGGATTACTGGTTGTTCACCCTTCTTGACCCCACACTACAAAGAGAACTTCTTATCTCTCATTCCTCTGGTGGAGAAGACGAGCAAAATGGTGCAATACCAGAAGATCCTTGTTGGAAAATTGCTCCAAAATTTTCCAACTGAAAACGCTGGCGGCAGAGTCCGTACTTCCTTGGCCAACCAAGGAGGGGAGACAAGAGGAGACAACACAGCAGTTCCAACAGAGGCAGGGCAACACTCTCCAAAGCCTGGGACAGTTTCATGACACCCCGCCAGCACCCTCACCCTGATGTGCGGCCTACTGCCACAAGGAGAGAAAAATTTTGGAAGATGGTGAAGGAGTACATAGCAGACTGTGTCAATGTCCTCAATGATCCCTCAGTGCCTTACAACTACTGGGTGTCCAAGATGAACACGTGGCATGAACTTGAGCTCTACGCTTTGGAGGTGCTGGCCTGCCCTGCCGCCAGCGTTTTTGTCTGAGCGTGTATTTAGTGCTGCTGGTGGCATTATAACAGATAAGCGTATCCGCCTGTCAACTGAAAATGCTTGCTGACAGGTTGACTCATATAAAAATGAACAAGGCCTGGATTGACCATGACTTCTCGACTGCACTAGAGGAAAGCTGATGAACATAAAGGCACTTTACATGAGTTGTTTTTAATGTAGTTAATAAACTGTATTCCCATGCACCCCTTCCACCACAAACAAGGGTATATGGTTGAATCTTCTTTTTATCTTCTTCCTCCTCCTCTTCCGTCATGTCAACATGCATTGCTTATTCATCACATATAATGCCATCGCATATATGGCCTTCGAATATAATTTTAAAGAGGCTCCGCTCACCAGCAGGCCCTCACATATATTTTTTACAGGGTCCACTCACCAGCAGGCCCTCACATATAATTTTTTTACAGGGTCGGCTCACCAGCAGGCCTGCAACTCAAATATTTCACAGGGTCAGCTCACCTGCAGGCCCGCAACTCAAATCTTTAACAGGGTCAGCTCACCTGCAGGCCCGCAACTGAAAATGAGGCCCTCCTTTATGTGATATACAGGTTGTATCGGAGTGCCTCTTTCTTGTAATTTTTGGCAGCACTTGCACTTTATATACAAGTAAATATACAGGAAAGAATGTTTTCAATCAATTTATCCTATAAAATCAATTTTTCTACTTTGGTTTTGTGCGTAAAACCTTAATTAGATTGTGGGCTTGGTGATCAGTTTAAGGCCTTTTAAGCAGCATCAGCAGCAGCATGGTGATAAAAATGAGTGTCAAGGTGACATGGTGTGGAGATGGCAGCATGATGAGGCCACATAGTGGCACAATGACTGAGTCTGTATGAAAGACTAAGGCCACAGATTGTTTAGAAAGATGCAGATGGAAAGAAATCTGTGGAACTGTATCATGGTCACCAGCAGTATAGTGCATATCAGGGGAATAGCTATAGGGGAAGCAGGGGAAGCTGCAGCTTTGGGGGCCCTGACTCAGAAGGGGCCCATCCAGGAGGAGGAGGACTAAAGGATTTGGTCAGGGCCCCCTCAACAAAGTTATTACACAATGAAATTATATACACTGACAGTATAGACAGTGCATAAAATTGATGGAATTTTTTAGAGGGTCAGCTCAGCTGCAGGCCCTCGCATATAATGTTTTACAGGGTAAGCTCACCAGCAGGCCCGCAGCTAAAATCTTTTACAGGGTCAGCTCACCTGCAGGCCCGCAACTCAAATCTTTTACAGGGTCAGCTCACCTGCAGGCCCGCAACTCATGATGCCTTGCTTTGAAGTAGTAGCCGTAGCCGTTTATCAGGCTTCCTCTCCGAAATCGAGTTGAGCGGACACCTGGATGTTTGGGTTCGCTGGGTTCGGCCGAACTTTATGTCAAAGTTCGGGTTCGGGAGCCGAACTTGACCTGAACTTGACCCCGAACCCGGACCCCATTAAAGTCAATGGGGACCCGAACTTCACTTTATTATTTTCCGTTATAACATGGTTATAACGGAAAATAATACTATTAGCTTTTTCAGATCTGAGTTTTCATGATCATGAAAACTCAGATCCGATGGTATATTCTAAAACAGAGGCGTTCCGCACATTGCCAGAATTATATAGAAAATGCCTTTTCTTGTCCGCAATTGCGGACAAGAATAGGACATGTTCTATATTTTTGCGGAACGGAAGTGCGGACCCGGAAGTGCAGATCCGCAATTCCGGATCCGAGCGGGACAAATTCTGTCCCCATAGAAATGAATGGGTCCACAATTCCATTCCGCAAAATGCGGAACAGAATTGCGGACGTGTGAATGGGGCCTAAGGGTCCCTTATCACCGCCAGTTAATTAGCTACTTGTTAGGTAGTTAGCGCCCACCGCGCCACAGTCACTGATTAGTCGCTGATTAGCGTCATCGCTGTCGCTAATCAGCACTAGTACTATATAGTATCTGTAAGTGATCAAGACTGATCGCAATCAGATCTATATCAGTATATAGATTTTTTTTTTTGGCACAAGTTACCGGAAATAGATTTTTTTTATTTTTTTTTCTTACAAAGTCTCATATTCCACTAACTTGTGACAATTATATTTTTTTTACATGAACTCACCATACCCCTCACGGAATACCTTGGGGTGTCTTCTTTCTAAAATGGGGTCACTTGTGGGGTATTTATACTGCCTGGCATTTTAGGGGCCCTAAAGCGTGAGAAGTGCCCTGTGAAATCCTAAAAGTACTCATTTGAATTTGGGCCTCTTTGCGCACCTAGGCTGCAAAAAAGTGTCACACATGTGGTATTGCCGTACTCAGGAGAAGAAGGGCAATGTGTTTTGGGGTGTACTTTTACATATACCCATACTGTGTGTGAGAAATATCTCTGTAAATGACAACTTTTTCCATTTTTTTATACAAAGTTGTCATTTACAGAGATATTTCTCACACACAGTATGGGTATATGTAAAAATACACCCCAAAACACATTTCCCTACTTCTCCTGAGTACGGTGATACCACATGTGTGACACTTTTTTGCAGCCTAGGTGCGCAAAGGGGCCCAAATTCCAATGAGTACTTTTAGGATTTCACAGGGCATTTTTACGCATTTGGATTCCAAACTACTTCTCTCACGCTTTAGGGCCCCTAAAATGCCAGGGCAGTATAAATACCCCACAAGTGACCCCATTTTAGAAAGAAGACATCCCAAGGTATTCTGTGAGGGGTATGGTGAGTTCATGTAAAAAAAATTGTCACAAGTTAGTGGAATATGAGACTTGTAAGAAAAAAACTAAAAGAAAAAAAAAACAATTTCCGCTAACTTGTGGCAAAAAAAAATAATCTTCTATGAACTCGCCATGCCCCTCACGGAATACCTTGGGGTGTCTTATTTCCAAAATGGGGTCACATGTGGGGTATTTATACTGCCCTGGCATTTTAGGGGCCCAAAAGTATGAGAAGTAGTTTGGAATCCAAATGCGTAAAAATGCCCTGTGAAATCCTAAAGGTACTCATTGGAATTTGGGCCCCTTTGTGCACCTAGGCTGCAAAAAAGTGTCACACGTGGTATCGCCGTACTCAGAAGAAGTAGGGCAATGTGTTTTTGGGTGTATTTTTACATATACCCATACTGTGTGTGAGAAATATCTCTGTAAATGACAACTTTAAAAAAAAATTTATTCAAAGTTGTCAATTTACAGAGATATTTCTCTCAACAAGCATGGGTATATGTAATAATACACCCCAAAACACATTGCCCTACTTCTTCTGAGTACGGCGATACCTCATGTGTGACACTTTTTTGCAGCCTAGGTGCGTAAAGGGGCCGAAAGTCCAACGAGTACCTTTAGGCTTTACAGGGTTGCTCACAATTTAGCCCCGCCCAAAATGCTAGAACAGTAAACACCCCCCACAAATGACCCCATTTCGGAAAGTAGACACCCCAAGGTATTCATTGAGGGGCATAGTGAGTCCGTGGGAGATTTTTTTTTTTTTTGCCAGAAGTTAGCAGAAATGGAAACTTTATTATTTTATTTTTTCTCAGAAAGTGTCATTTTCCGCTAACTTGTGAATTTTTTTTTAATCATACATAAACTCACCATGCCCCTTCGTGAATACTTTGGGGTGTCTTCTTTCTAAAATTGGGTCATTTGGGGGGTATTTATACTATCCTGGCATTCTAGCACCTCAAGAAACATGACAGGTGCTCAGAAAGTCAGAGCTGCTTCAAAATGTGGAAATTCACATTTTTGTACCATAGTTTGTAAACGCTATAACTTTTGCGCAAACCAATAAATATACACTTATTGGATTTTTTTTTAATCAAAGACATGTAGCACAATAAATTCTGACACAAACTTGTATAGAAATGTAATTATATTTGAACAATTTTACCAGAAAAAGTAAAAAATAAACTTTTTTTGAGAAAATTGCAGTCTATTTTGATTAATATCAGAAAAACGAAAAATCTCAGCAGCAATCAAATACCATCAAAAGAAAGCTGTATTTGTGAGAAGAAAAGGAGGTAAAATTCATTTGGGTGCCAAGTTGCACGACCGAGCAATAAACTGTTAAAGTTGTGAAGTGCCGATTTGTAAAAAAGGACCTGGTCACTAGGGGGGTATAAACCTGTGGTCCTTAAGTGGTTAAGAAGCCCTCCTACTCTGCACTCATTACCTGTATTAATTAGAACTGTTTGAACTCATTACCTATATAAAAAAAACACCTGTCCACACACTCAAGCAATGACACTCCAACCTCTCCACCATGGCCAAGACCAAATAGAGTTCTAAGGACACCAGGGACAAAATTGTAGACCTGCACAAGGCTGGGAAGGGCTACAGGACAATTATAAAAAAATGGAATAAACATAAGATGACTGTTAATCTTCCTCGGTCTGGGGCTCCATGCAAGATCGTGGGGTAAGGATGATTCTGAGAAAGGTCGGGAATCAGTCCAGAACTACATCACTGGACCTGGTCAATGACCTGAAGAGAGCTGGGACCACAGTCCCAAACATTACCGTTAGGGCTCATGTACACGACCGTATGCCCTCTGAGACATACGGTCCGTGAACGGGCCATATGTTCCGGAGCGGCATACATCGTGCGCACGGGAGCGCACAACATCATAGGTTACATATGAGTCCTGCAGTAAACTATGATGCTGTGCGCTCCCGTGCGCACAATGTATGCCGCTCCGGGACATATGGCCCGCTCACGGCATACGGTCGTGTGCATGAGCCCTTAGTAACACACTACGCCATCATGAATTAAAATCCTGCAGGGCACGCAAGGCCCCCCTGCTCACGCCAGCACATGTCCAGGCCCATTTGAAGTTCACCAATGACCATCTCGATGATCCAGAGAAGGCATGGGGGAAGGTCATGTGGTCAGATAAGACGAAAATATAACCTTTTGGTATCAACTCCACTCAACATTTTTGAAGAAGGAAAAGAATGAGTACAACCCTAAGAACACCGACCCAACTGTGAAGCATGAGGGTGGAAACATCATATTTTGGAGGTGCTTTTCTGCAAAGGGGACCGGACGACTGCACCATATTGAAGGGAGGATGGATAGGGCCATGTATCGCAAGATTTTGGTCAACAACCTCATTCCTTCAGTAACAGCATTGGAAATGAGTCGTGGCTGGGTCTTCCAACATGACAATGACCTGAAACACACAGCCAGGCCAAGTAAGGAGTGGCTCCATTTCAAGGTCCTGGAGTGTCCTAGCCAGTCTCTAGACCTGAACCCAATCTTTGTAGGGAGCTGCAACTCAATGTAGCCCAGTGACAGCCCCAAAACCTGAAAAATCTGGAGAAGATCTGTATGGAGGAGTGGGCCAAAATCCCTTCTGCAGTGTGTGCAAACTTGGTCAAGAACTACAGGAAATGTCTGACCTCTGTAATTGCAAACAAAGTTTTCTGTACAAAATATTAAGTTCTGCTTTTCTTTGGGATCAAATACTTATTTCATGCAAAAAAAGCTAATTAATTATTTAAAACTTATACAATGTGATTTTCAGATTTTTTTTTTAGATTCTGTCTCTCACAGTTGAAGTGTACCTACGATAAAAATTACAGACCTCTCCATTCTTTGTAGGTGGGAAAACCTGCAAAATCGCCAGTGTACCAAATACTTATTTTCCCCACTGTACATACCTGCTGGCCTGTATTGGTATATAACTGTAATTAGCATAAAAGCCTAGTACAGGCTCTGGGTCATTACTTACATGGAACGCCTTCCCCAATCTCCACCCAGGGGAGGCGTTCCTGCTTGGGAAGCACACGCTTCTGAGTTTCAGGCTTCTCACACTTGACAGGGCACCAAACAGCTCCCCTGTGAGGAGACAGCTCGAGCCATTAGGTCGCTATGGCTACCTTGGGCCTTCTGAAGAATTGCCCTAATCAAATCCACCCAAAGCAGGTGTATAACTTAATGGAATAGATCCTCTAATAGGTGTAAACATTCACTGACAAGCAACAAGCAAATAAAATGGTAAGCAGGCAGCAGCTTTATTGGCACACTTTATGTGTGTTAAACCCCTTTTACAATGGTCCGATTATACTACGGTCTGGAGAATGTACCTTTATGGAACAGTTGATTTTATTTGGCATATTAAGAATGGATGATAGAATAATGCATTAGATTTTCTCAAAATCACATTCAGATTACTTCCTTGCGAGAAGATATTGTGCACGGAATTTCTTATAAGGCATTAAAAATTGAAATGCCAGCCATAAGACTTACAAGACCTCATCCGGAGATCTCAAAGTATGTAAGTAAGGAATTTACCAGCACTGTAATTTATTTGAGTTTAAACTATTAATTATATGTGAGAAAATAGGGCCAAAGGATTCAGGTTTTATCTATGCACCCACAGGGGATAGGAAATACAGATCTATGGTGCTATTAAAGCGGTTATCCAGGAATTAATATTGATAACCTATCCTCAGGATAGGCCATCATTATCGCGGTACCCTCACCAATCAGCTGTTTCAGGGAACCGTACTGAAGACTTAGCTCAAGGATAGGTCATCAATATAAATTCACGGATAACCCCTTTAAAGAGGACCTATCTTGCCAGCATCCCATTATATCTGGTGCTTCTGTGATTCCTGGACATTTTTTTCCACAGGTTTCCTTGTCCCTTTGCAATTGGCACTGTTAGCTTTGGCGCCCAATGTGGTGATGACTGAATAAATTGACAACTGGGTGGTCTTCGCTATCCGGTGTCAATTGGGCAAGAACTTGAGCTATTATAACACTGTTCAATCAGCTAGTCAGAGAGGCTCCAGCGGTGTGATCTTGCAATATATTGTACAGTAAACCTCATGAAATCAGATACCTGGAGCTGCTCTGACACTGTACATCCTGACCAGACAGTGCCATTGTAATTTAAATTCATGCCCCATGGGCAGTGAGGGGTGGACACTGCCCATTTTAAGGGGTTATCCCAGACTAATGTAAAAAATGAAAATCAGACATCATACAGTACATGACAATCTCTTTCTAACAAAGCTAGAACCAGCCCTGTACCTCCCATGGATCCAGAGATCTCTGCTGGATTTATATCAAGCTGACAGCTCAAGGGAAGTGTCTGTTCTGCTGCAGCTCAGGGGGGCGTGTCCATGCTCGCCCTATAACAACTCACGAGGCAGTTGAAGGATGAAACTGAGCATGTGCGACCTTCTCAGGGAGCCAAACAAAGAAATAAGAAAAAAACAGCAGGTGGCGGTATAGAGATCCATTTTATTGAATAACTCAGTGGCAATGTGTTAAGGGAAATATTAATTATTGATATTTTGTGTTAATCTCAATAATTAATATTCATAAATAGGCGTGAGTCGTCTAGTGATGACTCCGCCTATTTATACCTTAAATGAACTACCTCTCTATTAGCTAATTATCTAGCTAACTAACTATCTCTGTCGCCTTACTCTACTTACTGAACTACATGCGACTTGCTACTGCTAGTACGGCGGCGACCATAAAAGACTATACACTGTATTATGAACAATAAAGTATATTTATTAGCACAATAACACGTCTACAGTCTACTAATACGCTATATCTATATATATTTATATATCAATGGTTATAAATATATATACATATAGACACACACACCACAGTACAGTAATAGCACTACACTACACACAGTACAATATAATACACAATTCCACCCCACAAATCTACCTAAACATTACATTTACATACACACATACTTATACCAGCAGCCCACCCAACCTGGCTAAACACTCTGTCCCTACGGGGTAAACACAATAGTGGCACTGCAAGGGTTAATATATACGATGCAGGCCAGGAATATACTACAGGGAACACAATGCAGGCCAGGGGTGAATAGGGGTAAATCAGGGCATGGGTTAATATTGGTGGCAGCAGTAAAGGGGTTACTGCAATGCTGGAGGGAAAGGGTTAATTGCAGACACAGGGTATGTGGCACTGCAATGTAGGAGGGAAAGGGTTACTCAGCCATCTCTAGGGGCACATGGGGCTGCTCTGCCTCTCTTCATGGCCTCTCTTTCTTCATGGAGCTGTTCAGTCTATCTTCCTTCATGGAGCTGCTCAGTTAATCTTTTTCTCTCCGATGTGTGTCTCTATTTGTGGTCCAGTCCCAAGAAAAAAGAGCCTTTGTCCTGGCTTGGGCTAATACAGTCCTGATCAAAAGTTTAAGACCACTTGAAAAATGGCAAAAAAATCATATTTAGCATGGCTGTATCTTAACAAGGTTCCAATTAAAGCTTCAACATGCAAAAAGAAGAAATGGGAGTGAGACAAAACATTTTTTGAGCATTCAATTTAATGAAAACAACGAATAAACTGAAACAGGCTGTTTTTCAGCTGATCAAAAGTTTAGGACCACACCTCCAAAAAAAAACGATACCCCCCCCAAAACAGAAATCCAACCTCCAAACATGAACTCAGTAATGAGTAGCTCTACTGGTATTGTTTATCACTTCAAAAATTTGTTTCGGCATGCTTGATGCAAGCGTTTCCATGAGGTGAGTGGGAACATTTCTCCAAGTGGTGAAGACGGCCGCACGAAGGCCATCTACTGTCTGGAACTGTTGTCCATTTTTGTAAACTTCCCTTGCCATCCATCCCCAAAGGTTCTCAATTGGATTTAGATCAGGGGAACACGCAGGATGGGCCAAAAGAGTGATGTTATTCTCCTGGAAGAAGTCCCTTGTCCTGCGGGCATTGTGTACTGTAGCGTTGTCCTGTTGAAAAACGCAGTCGTTACCACACAGACGAGTGCCCTCAGTCATGAGGAATGCTCTCTGAAACATCTGGACATAGCCAGCAGCCGTTTGATGCCCCTGCACTTCCTGAAGCTCCATTGTTTCACTGAAGGAAAAAGCACCCCAGACCATTATGGCACCCCCTCCACTGTGGCGCGTAGAAAACATCTCAGGTGGGATCTGCTTGTCATGCCAGTAACGTTGGAAATCATCAGGACCATCAAGCTAAAAAAAATTCTCATCAGAGAATAAAACTTTCTTCCACCTTTGAATGTCCCATGTTTGGTGCTCTCTTGCAAAGTCCAAACGAGCAGTTCTGTGGCGTTCAAGGAGACGAGGTCTTTGAAGACGTTTTTTGTTTTTGAAGCCCTTCAGTCTCAGATGCTGTCTGATGGTTATGGGGCTGCAGTCAGCCCCAGTAAGAGCCTTAATTTGGGTCGAGGATCGTCCAGTGTCTTGACGGACAGCTAATTGGATCCTCCGGCTCAGTGCTGATGACATTTTTTGGGGTTTTCCACTTGACTTTTTTGTTCCATAACCCTCAGGATCATTTAAGAAATTCCAAATGACTGTCTTACCTCGTCCCACCTCAGCAGCGATGGCGCGCTGTGAGAGACCCTGCTTATGCAGTTCAACAACCCGACCACGTTCAAAAAGGGAGAGTTTTTTTGCCCTTGCCATCACAACGTGTGACTACCTGACAGAAAGTGACAATGAATCCCCACTGGGCCTAGTTATGTTGGGCCTAGTTATCGCATACCAGGAATCATGGATCAGTTTGAATACATCAGAATACTTGAAGAGGTCATGCTGCCTTATGCTGAAGAGGAAATGCCCTTGAAATGGGTGTTCCAACAAGACAAAGACCCCAAACACACCAGTAAATGTGCAACATCTTGGTTCCATACCAACAAGATTGACGTTATAGAGTGGTCAGCCCAATACCCGGATCTTAATCCAATAGAAAACTTGTGGGGTGACATAAAAAATGCAGTTTCTGAGGCAAAACCAAGAAATAGAGAAGATCTGTGGAATGTAGTCTAATCTTCCTGGGCTGGAATACCTGTTCACAGGTGGCAGAAGTTGGTTGACTCCATGCAACACAGATGTACAGAAGTTCTCAGAAACAGTGGTTATACGACTAAATATTAGTTAAGTGATTCAAAGGAAAGCAAAATCTTCAAACATTTTTCAGTTTCTATAGTGAATGTTTGAGTTTGTAAAGAAGAATACAAACACTGCTATTTTTTTGAACAGTCTAATATTCACTTTTCTTCAATTTGTTTAGAGGAACAACACAAATGTGATATATTTTTCTTCATGTTTTGATTTGGAATAGAATGTATAGTGTTCCCAATCAGTGATGAGCGGCAGGGGCAATATTCTAATTTGCGATATTTT